>NC_072454.1:8114157-8406657 GCF_027596085.1 Anoplopoma fimbria | reverse complement strand
ACATTGCCACATGAATTACTTGCGGATGCAAGTTGTCACATTTTTATTTTGGGCTTTTTATTCCAAAACCGTGTAAACATGATGCCGTGCGTGGGTCTGATAGCAGAAGCTTTGCATTCAGTATTTTAAAAGAAGCAGTGAGTCATCAGGTCGATTTTAAAGGAAAGCATTTAGTCAAATCATTGATTTGTATCTCTGGAATAAAACTCATCCATTCGTCTGTGGTGAGTTAAACATGACCACTCAGTCTGACACATTTTTCTCAGGACATTTAAATATATATCAAAATATGTATTAACTCTTTATGCTAGTTTTGTCTTTAGGTTGTGTTTAACTGCTGAAACCAGTGGGACAGAACCATATGTATAATATCAACAACTTTTAAAGTGAAGTTGTTCAGTTTTGCAAAGCTGCTCCTACAGATTACTGATTCATTGACTTGCTGTCTGCCTCGCTGATGGAGTTTAGGATGAAAACATTGAACCAGGATTGTTCATATCTGCTCTACTGAACCCTGTATGTTTGGTATCACCCTGTCTGTTTCCTAACAGCAGTACTATGTTTTCTTTTTCTGTGTTATAATGAACATTTATCCCTTTACGTGCTCACACTGCCAACTTTTACCCGAATCCCCTTTTACAACCTGAAAATCTGTGTCCATTTCTGTCATTCATTACTTTTTTTTTTGAACATTTTTCTTTCACTGTTCAACACATTTTATTTTGAGGGCAGACTTTTATCTTGACATCTGGTTACGACTAAATGAATGTTACACACATTAAAAAAAAGAAAAGAACCTCAACACATAAATCATCATGGTAGCCCTTTTGTTTAAATGCCTTGAAATGCAGTTTTCAACTTTTATTTCCAGTAAAGTTATCTTCAGGTTGGAAAAAAAATAATCTTAAATTCCTTAAAATGTATCCTGACATGATGTTTGGTGTCTTTTGAAACTTTGGGATCACCATTTGAATTTGAATTAAAGTTCTGTGGTTTTGAACAACGTTTGGCTGCACAGCATGAGTTTGTTATATTGGTGTGGTTTAAGAGGGTAAAATATTCACATTTGCTGATTAAACTCCAAAGGTCAATATGTTTCAGTATTTCATTTTGTTGCAGAAGTTGTATATTTGTTAATTATTTCATATTTCAAATTCATTTTTAAAAACATCTGGTGTGTAATAATTTCAAAATAACGTCACAAAAAAATGATCATACAAAACAGGTTTTTGGCCATAACTTAAGAATTTATTAGCTAATCATGACAAAATTTGACCCAATGTCTTATTGGATAAAAATATAATACAATGATATTTTATCACAAAAATTCTGTCCATTGTCCAACGCCATAACCCAGCAACAGAGGCGGAGATCATGACCATATTTGGTGGTGATAGTATAGATCTGCTGCGCTGCAGGGTTTGATATGTGAGCGAAGTATCCATGTTTTAGGATTCGTAGCTTCTTAGCAACAACATCCATATTTGAAGCATTGTTTACTGTCATGACTACAACGTCATTTTCTATCAGAATCATCTTTATTAGACAAGCATGTGATTACATACAAGGAATTTGACTGTTTATATTGATTTGGACACCAAGGTGCTTCAACAAGTCCACCCTTATTCACTTTGAGCTTTAGATTATTGCTGATATTGAATTTCAAGTGCTTGTGCAAAAAAATATATTTTAGGTTTTAGGTCGGGTTTAGAAAATCAGAGGCAGAGTGGGGCGGATCATGCTATAGCCAAGATAGGAAAAATATATATTGTGTATTTAGAAAAATCTGAATCATAAAAATGTGGTACAACATTGTTTTCCTCTGAAGTATAAATACACAGTAAGTTTTATACAGCTACACAAGTGCCATCATTTTTAGAGCTTTAGGAGCCTTTTGTAAGTTGTTTCTGGGTACAATAAGTTAAAAAAGGTAACATAATTCAATATTTTTCATATTTAACCATCATGCTTAATCTAAAGCTCTTTGGGGCCCTTTTAGTTTGGGGCCACAGGCAGAGTCGGTAAAAAAACATTAAAGTCTGCCCCCCTGTATTTTTTTTCCCGTGAGCCAAAGTGTATTTCACAGGTGTTTCTGATCGTGATAGCAGTGACTTGGATGTGTTCTGCAAAGTTTTGTCACTGCAGGTGTGTTTCTGAGAACCAAAGGAAGCTCAGTGTCGAGTGGGAAGTATGAGCGGTTATCAAGAAAGCTGTAAGCAGCAACGACACAGGCCAAAAACTCAGTAGTATCAACGGTGGAAAGTCACCACGGGTAAATAGATTTACTCAAGAAATGTACTTCAATTTTGATCGACTTTTTCTTTGCTTTATTTGTGCTACTTTATACTTCTATTAGATAAGATAAGATAAGATAATCCTTTATTAGTCCCGCAGCGGGGAAATTTGCAACATTTATTACACTAATGTTCAGAGGGAAATATTGTACTTATACTCCATGAAATTTATTGTTCTTCCACCTTAGATTATTAACCAAAGAGACATTAAAAACCAGAATGGAGACATTAACATTCATGTTTTATCCAACAGTGGTGTCTCTAGAAACAAACATCCGTACAGATGTAGAGCTTTTTATTTTCAGATATCTCTGGAATACTGTAATAAAATAATCAAATGTTTCTTTTTTGGGGGGGGTCATTATTTGATTGTTTGTGAGGGACAAGACTGCAGCGTCTTGCAATAATGTCCCACATATATAGACTAGTTTTCTTTATGAGCACTAGAGGGCGCCATTTGACTGTAAATGAACGCTAAACACTTGTCAAAGAACTCATAACCTGACTTCTTCTCTCCTCAGGGATCTTTTATTGAAGATATTGAATGGAGCCACCGACACAGAGAAGGTACAGATGGTTTTATATATGAATGCACTGAAAGCCAAACAAACCAAACAATAAAGCTGAAACCTATCCCTCCTCTCTGTTAGTGTTTACCATTAATACCGTGACCGTGTGTTGGTTTTTAAACCACAGCCTCACCTGCAGCTCATTTCCCTGCCTCCACCGAGCTTCCTCTCTTCATTTGACTACATCTGAATGCAGCAACAACATCTTAAAACCCACAAACATGAAGAATTTGCCCAGATGTATCCAGCTTTTTAGAACTCGCTAAGTACAAAAACATCTTGCCTGTTTTGGTTTTTTTCCATAAACTGGACATTCATTGCCCAGTTTACCAAAATTCCACAGCTGTCCAGAGTGAGGTCATCCTATTGAACAAACTGTGTCACCTTGAAGCACACACACACACACACACACACACACACACCAAAACACACAGTGGCATCTGGCATGACGCCTGGCCTTCCTCTGTATTGTGTGACTATGTTGATGAGAGGCTGGACGGCGTCGCAGCAGGCCGAAGGGCACCGCTGCCCCGCCATTTTTGGGTCGGGGCAGCTAATTTTAAGACTTTTTACCCCTCATCATCTATCACCCCCCCCCCCCGGCTTGTACCACTCATTCAAAACCCTCTCAACCTCCGCACCCCCCCCCAACCCCTTCACCCTTTCTATGCACAGCCCCCCCTCGCTCCCTCCTTCATTTGAATCCCACAGTGAGGCCTCTTTGTCCAATGGCTGGCGCTGCATTGTGCTGCAAAGGGAAGCAGAGTAAATGGACAAGCAAATGAGTTTTCTTCTTCAGCCAACACTCTGACACACACACACACACACACACACACACACACACACACACACACACACACACACACTAACACACACTAACACACACTCTGATGCTCTCACCTACATGCACCCACACACATAAACCTACACGTAAAAGATACATGCACCCTTTCAGGAAGCTTCTCTCTCCTCAAACATTTTCTCGGACTGAACTTCTTTCCTTTGTGTATCCGTGACCTTTTTGACCACGAAACAAAGGCCTCTATATGAGAAAGGGGAAACGCCAAGACACACAGCAGAGTGTTCTCATGTCAACGCGTCCGTCATGACCTCCATCAATCCCTGAGCGCTGATGCTGAATAAACTGATTTTCTTTCTAGAAAACTCTTCTTGTAAACCTGCATTATTTTATTTTTTGCAATGCAGTGACCTTGTGATATGATCACCTTGAAATTAATACTTAAAGGGATATATTAAATATGTCAGAAAATATTGACCCCATTCACACACCCTGCAGACATGCAGCAACATGAGCATTTATTCAGAGTCGTGTTTTTGGCCACCTGATGGTTGTTAGTTCAATACTTTTCTACTTCTACTGCAGCTCTGTTTTTGTCTCCACAAACTCTTAAATATCTGAATCTTTAGCTGTTAAACGCTCCACTATATTCAGCTACTTTTGTCGGTGTGTCGGTGCTGGACAGGAGCTTTTTCACAGAAAAACATTATGAAAGCGGTGAGAGTGAACTAAAACAGGAACTTTTTGAGCCGTACAACCAAAGCAATGAGCTAAAAGGCCCTGAAACAATAAGAGGAGCTCTGTAGGTACGTCACTACGAATGACACATTTTGTCATTTAATCTACAGTGATGAATAATAAAATATGGATCAGTGCAGCTTTAATCATTCATGAAGGCCTCAGTGTGATTTAAAAACTTGTTTTTCAAGATGAGCAGCGTTAGAATCAGTGACATACATAGAAAATAACAACATAACATCAGAATCAACAAACAAATATGAGAATGATGTAAAATATCACAAGGTGGCTTAAACCATGCATTAATATAAATGTAAATCTAAAATAATTCTGTAGACAAAAAGATTCATTAGATTAACATGTCGTGAAATTAGCTTATTCACTTTCTTTTGGAGAGTTAGATGGAAAAATTTCAAATTGTAACTCTTCAGTCTTTAAGTAAGGTTTAAACAAACAATATTTAATATGTTAATTACTGCGCTTTAGAGGTTCTGGTAGGCAGATTTCGTTACCTTTTGATCAAAGGCCAGGCTAGCAGGTTGAAGCTTTTATGCTAAGCTAAGATAACAGTCTCCTGCCTTTAGTTTCAAATTTGGTGTAGTGATATAGTGGTATCCATCTTCTCATTTAATGTTGATTAATTGTATAAAATAGGTGTCAACTTTAAAAGTAGCAGATATACTTTTTTTTTCACGCTGTCGAGGGTTAAAGGTGCAAAATCTGAGATTGGAACCATTTCAACGGCTTTCAATTCGTCGACAACATGCCAGTAGTTTATTGGTAACGGTGCTAACAGCGCTAACTACAGCAAAAATGCTGAAAGGGCTTACAGGGTTTACCTGACGCTATTGGTCAGGACGGCGTTATCACCTGTCACCGCTGTATGAGAGCAGTGCAGCGCGGCGGCAATGAGCTAACCAGTGGTGCAATCTCACCTGCACTAAAAGCACGCCTGTCTATGTCAACAAAGCGAGTAGAAGCTCTGATAACAAAACACACACAGAGGGAGAGTTACTTCACTCTCTGCTCAGGTAGACATCACTCCTCTATATCTCTTGCTGCTATATTGATGCTCTCAGAAAGTACACAGCTCCTTCAGATGGAAATATTGATTTTAAGAGTTTACCTCCAGCTCCTGTTCTCTCCTCTCCGTTGACGAGGTCAGGCTTGTGTGCAGAGGTCAACAGCTCGTAGCCGTAAGGTCACACCGGTGTTTTTTATTTGGGGCAAAGAGTCGGCCTACATTCTCACATACATTTAAACGGTACATTCCACCCTAAAGCGAGTTCAAAATAAATATTTAGCATCTGAAATATTGTCTTTTTTCTGGAGCTTGGAGATTGAACCAACAGAAGATCAGGTTAGGGCAATCTCATGCTTTTCTTCTCTGAAATTAGCAGGTTTGAATTTTAAATTATTGAATTTTTAGCAAACTATTATTATTTCTTTTTTAAAAATGAAATCCAGCACTGTCCTCATCTCCCATGTGACATCGAGCACTACCGGTACCATTAGAGATGATTGGTTCGAACTTCCATATTCATGAGTGATTTAAGGGCGTTTGACAGCCATGCACCACTTCTACAGTGCTCTTGAGCAAACCCCGAGACCCTTTTATATGATCTGCTTTGCTGCTGACCCGGGACTCTAACCCCTCTGTGGAATGCGTGGCTGTAAAAAGCCTGTAAAGTTGTTTTTACTCTCTATCTCTCTTGACCCTCCTTCACCTGCTTCAATTCTTCTCTCCTCCTCTTTCCAGCCCCTCCCCCCCTCTACCTCCTGAACTGTGGCTACTCTGTAAAAGACCCCCAAACGCAGCAGATGTGTGACGGCCGTCGCTGTTAACAGCTGTCGGCTCTTATATCAGCTCCTGTTTTTACCCCACACACACCAACCTACAGTATATATGCTCCACACAACCATCACCAACAGTTGTGCTACAAACTTAAAGAGTGAAATCCAACCCGCCTGTAGTGGAAAGGAATCCTGATTTCTAGAAAACAAATACATTATCAGCCTCCTGAGGTTTAGTTTGATTAAAACTAAAAAGCAATAAATTATTTATCAATCAATATCCCTAACATCTGCGGCTACACACATGTTCAACCATTAAAACCCTTTTATTTGCCCTCTCACCCGTCCTTCCTTTCTCTTTATCAACCCAATAAAGTCTGTGCTTTAAACTTAAATTTTAATTAATTAACTTTAGTCATTAAAATAAGGCAGGAGAGAGCACAATAACTGCTACTTTATTTGAATATTATTCAAGTCGAAGCAAGTTTGCTTGATTTGGAAACTAAATAGGAGAATAGCTCTTAGTTACATGTGGTTATTTTGAAAAGGCAGATGTTCAAGCCTGACCATCATATTAATTACCAACCATAAATAATGAATTTCTGTTATTCCTCCTTAAACAAAATATAATGAATGAGTTTAATAACTGATCTGTGTTGATTTATCACCAGTTTTTATGATCTTTATTGTATTCGTTGAGTTCTAGTTCTCAAGTCCTCGTAGTCGTTGTTCCCACGGTTGTATATATTTGGTGCAAAACAAAGAAAACCATTTGCTAGCACATTATTCTTTATTTTACCCATCTTGTCCGGATGCTCCTAATGAAGTGCTTGTAGGGTAATCAAACAGTTTGACATTGCCTCGTCCCACAAATTGAACTGGCAACAAATGTATGTAACTTTCCAACAGTGACAATCCAACATCCACGCCCACTTCTAGCAGCGACACAGGTGTGTGTGTAGGTGAGAGAGAAGGCGGGATTTGAACTTTTCTCTGAAGCCCACTTTTTTTATTATTCTTCTCCCTATGACCTCCACCTCTTTTCACCATGCAGAAACTCCGTGAATACATTTTGATGAAAACTGTCCCAAAGTGGGGACTATTTGTGTGATCCATCTCATCTCTTCACTCTCTGTGTTCCTTGGTTACAGGTGTAAACACTTTGAAATGTGCCCGGAGGACACTGACTAGTTTGTTCTAACCCCCGTCCTGAACTCCACTTTATCTAACCTCATTGTTTCTTTCTGGCATCGGTCCCCTGCTCAGCATCTGGCGGCAGTCCAAGGCCTCGCTGCCCGTCTCTGGCAGCTCCGTCCCTCGCCTGTTGCCCCTACTGCTTCCCTTCCCTCAGCTGAAAAACTCACTCATGTCTGGCCCAAAGCCCCAGGTTCAACCCTTTTCCCAATCCCGGGCCTGTAAGCTCCGACCCTCGGCCCCCTAAAACCCCGGGTCCCAGCCTCTGGCCCTCAGCTCCTACCTTCTCCCCATCCCAGCTGCTGTTGCCTTCCCAGCCGTCCAGCCCAGCATGAGAAGCCTAGCAGCTGTTGATCAATGGGCAGCCGGGGCCAACGCCTGCCTGTCCCCTCCCCTGACCTCCTACCCTTACACACACACACACACACACACACTCTAACACACGCACACAGATGCACGCACACACTCCCCAGGGAGGCAACAGATGGGGGTCAGCCAGAGGAAAGGGGTGTGGTGGGCTACAAAGGGCTGGGTTAGGTGTGTGTTCGCGTGCATCTCGGCCTGATCTGTGTGTTTGTGAAATATCTTATTCCACAATTAGACAGACAGATTCAGGCATGTTTTCTGCATGTGTGCGTGTGTGTGTGTGTGTGTGTGTGTGTGTGTGTGTGTGTGTGTGTGTGTGTGTGTGTGTGTGTGTGTGTGTGTGTGTGTGTGATGTGTGTGTGTGTGTGTGTGTGTGTGTGTGTGTGTGTGTGTGGGGCTGTGGCTGGACATTTGCTAGCCGCGTGTCTCCAGTATGGACAGGTGTTGGCGTCAGCAGTGTCCAGACTCGTTTCAGCAGCTGCTGCCACCCCTTCCTTCTCCCCCAGTTCTCTCCTCTCATCTCTGCCCTCCCCTCCCTCCCCCTGACAGATGTAGCAACACTACCACCACCTCTCGGCTTTTTTTATGGGCCCGGCCTGTTTTGACTTTAAATATTTGCCCAGGAGGCGCTTGTTCTCGGGGGGGGTTAAGAAGAGCAGGAAAGGCTTACAACGTGACTCACAAACATTCTATGTGTGTATGAATATGTTCAGCCATGAGCACCTCTGGTCATGTACGCACACACCTGTCTCACCGGGCACCAAAAGAGCAACATTAGACAAACTGACAGCTTACATGAGGAAAGAAAACAGTTCACCAACTGATCTGTGGCCCCCCGATGCTGGAGATCAGCTGTCAACTGGGAACAACACCAGGAGTTGACAGCTGATGGCAAATGGATCTCCAGAGAATTGGGAGGTTTTTTTTGGCACCTCTAAGAATTGTCACCTGTAGAAAAGAAAAGTCGCTAATGTGAACACTTTCAAATGATCCATCCAATGTCCTCTGTGCACTGAAGTCCACTAGTTTAGTTCATCAAGCTGATAAATCTAATGTTTGAGTCGTCACAGGTGACATTAGTCAATAAATGATCAACAATGAGCACCTTTCAGCTCTTTGTTTTGGTTTTTATGGCCTGAAACGTCACTTTTCTGGTTCATTCTATCTGTATTCTTCAGAAAAAAAGCTAATAAACGCACTGAACACTACCTACTCTGCACCAAACAGCAAAGAGACAAAGTTGCTAGCTGGTGAACACATTTAGTAGCTAAAGACACAAAGCAAAGAGGAGGCAAAACGCTCACCATATCAACTTTTATAAAGTGATATATTAATGTTTTTAAAGCTTGTTCTGCTGCCCTCAGAGGTCAAAAAAGTTGATTTGAATGAATTATAATAATATTATATATAATATAATATTTAACCAGTTAACAAGTTAATGTATACATTTTAACCAGTTGAATCAATTAAATAAATATAGAATTTACTTCCTGATTTGACAAAATAATCAAACTGTAAGTCCACTTTGCTTTTTCCGAGTTGGCTCAGTTGTAATCAAGTGAACTTTGCATGTCTGATGCTGCCCCATTCTGTAGGTGTACTTCCTGCTATACTACTGTTTAGGTATTTAAGTAGTATGTCACAGTACAATAACATTATATCAGCTGTTCTCCCTCTGAATCTGCAATGTATTTGTATGCAAGTATCTCTAAATAATTCCTCCTTGGTTTAAAGCAGCTGCACAGCAGGGGTGGAGAAAATAGCAAAACAAAGAGAAGGATCAATTAAAGCTACACCTGTAGTCAACATTTTCATATTTTACACAAGAACAACCGCCCAAAACACTAATCGGCTATAACTATGCATCAACAAATGTTAATCTCAAGGTGACACATGAGTCTGTGAAGTGACTGTTTTTCCCAAAAAATCTCCAAGGAGCGACTGAAGCTCTTTTGATCCATCAGAGAGAAAGAGAGAGAGAGAGAAGTTAGAGAGGAATGTGGATATAAAAGAATGATATGCATGTGGGGTTTGGAGTTGAAAGATAATTAGAACAGCAGTGAAGGATTCTGCTGCTGATCCCAGAAAAAACACCTCCGCCAGCTGGGTTCAAAGTCCAGGAGGGAGAAAAGACAGAGAGGGAGAGAAAGAGAGAGAGAGAGAGAGAGAGAGGGCCACAGGAATGGAGAGATTTGGGGATCTAGCAGAAGAGTGGTGGAGCGCACCTTGTTGTGCCATCTGGGCCGACTCCCCCACCACAAACACACACACATATCTCCCTTCACGTGCTCCTCCTCCTCCCTCCTCCTCCTCCCCCTCCTCCCAGCCCATTAGGACGCAGGATTAAGGTGGTGGCAATTACAAGACGCAGCCGACAGGAGCATACCTGGCAATACATTTAACTGTCCAGGGGAGGGAAACGGGAGGGTGAGAGAGAGGAGCAGAGGGAGGGCGGCAAAGGAGGAGCAACAAATAAGATGGGTGGGAAAAGGGAGATGATTATTTAAAACACACACACACACACACACACACACACACACACACACACACACACACACACACACACACACACACACACACACACACACACACACACACACACACACACACACACATCAGGATTGTTTTGATAACAGCAAAAAAAAAAAAAAAAAAAAATTTCTTCATCGCCAGCTCGGCCGACTCATCTTCAAAAATGGCAGAGTGAGCAAGTCAGTGCCAAACAGATGCTGGCACAATTGCTGCTATGCTTCCCCCCCCACACACACACCCCCAACACCACCAACTCTACCCCTCTCCCCCTCCACCCACCCACCCAGCCAGAGGGGTGGGTGGGGGGTACGGCTATGGATGGCGCCCATATGGCCGCAGCTGATGGGGGTGATTGTCGGTATTGTTCACTTTGTCAGCGATCCTGTGGATGCGGGAGAGAGCTAATGATAATGCACAGTGCAGATGTGCTCCGGAGCAGCCCAGTCGTTAAGCAACAACAGCTTGTGTTTTGTGTGTGTGTGTGTGTGTGTGTGTCTATGTGAGAGAGGGTGAGCGTGCACATGTTGGTTCCTGGGTTTGTGTGTGTGTGTGTGTGTGTGTGAGAAAGAGAGTTACAACCACAGCTGCTTTCCAGCCTGTCTGCCTTTTTGAGAAGACCTTCTGGAGGACCTACTACAGTATATGCATGCTCACAAACTCACAGCCATACATGTCACACACACACACACACACACACACACACACACACACACACACACACACACACACACACACACACACACACACACACACACACACACACACACACACACACACACAGCTGTTGAGTTTTTAAATGTTAATCTGCACCTTTATTCATCCAAAGTTCTTCCTGTGCACGAGGTACAGAAGCTCAAACTTTTGATAATATTCGGTCTTATATGACTAAAAACTTTCCGAAGCAGCAACAGTGCTTTAATGTTTATTATTTACAGTAAAAGATTTTTAAAGAATGTGCTGGTCTTCTGTCCACTCAAAAGAACGTATGTAGATGTATTGATCCGATAATGTAGCCCACAGGATCGGTATTGGCCCTGATACTGACCTTACTTAAGGGATCAGATATCGGCCCATGAAATGACCAATCCATTATATATAAAGTTTCTCTGTTTTAGTTCCAAGACATTCCATTTGATATATTCAGCCCAAATAGCACAATTAATTGGAAGGGGCTTTCCAGGCTGTGCAGCATACGACGCCCTCTGTATTTTATATCCTTTATTTATCCCTTTTTTAACTGGGTACAAATGAAAGAAACAGATGAGGAATCCTTCTCCCAGGACAGAAATACTGTTGAAGAATACATCAAAATAGTGAAACTACAATATGGAAAATCTGGATTATCAGAGATATATTGTGTGTTAATGACGCTGCCTCATGTATCCTGTGTCAGTTTAGAGCGGAGGTTTTCTAAGTCCTAAGAAATAAATGTGACGTGGCACGAGGCACGACGCAAACTCATGAATAAAAAGGAAATATATCTCCAGTTTAAGTCATTACATCACACTGGGCCTTTGACTCAGCCTTTCTTTGGCCTCATGTTACCTTGCATGAAAAAAATCCGTGACGAACACAGATTATAAATTTGGGGAAAATGGAGCACTGGTATTCTGGTAATCAACCTGAGGTGAGGTAATCGGAGCTGAAGTTTGAACATTGCATTCTTGATCGAGTTTGCATTTTCTCGTTGTGCTCTGTTTTTCCTCCTGCAGTCCAAAGACATGCAGGTTAGATGAACTGGAGGTCACAGGTGTGAGTGTGGATGGTTTGTCTGTGTGTGATGACCCTGAGATAGACCGCTGGGAGATGCTCTAAGATCTACACAGGATAAGTAGGGACTCCGCTAAGAGGAGTGAAAGCTGCATTTTTCTTTCACTGGCTCATGTCCTGATTCAGTTTAATTGCTTCGATGTCAGAGGAAAGAAAATGGGTCACCAAGATGATTCCTTGGGTTACCTCAGAGACTCTCCGTTCAATAGTAAGCCCACATACATACACCATTTTGACAGTTAGCAACACAACGATTCAATATATATTCACCACTACTATTGAACTGATTTGTATGGTCTAAGTCATGGCTGTTGAACAACACCGTTTCTTAGTCGCTGTAGTTATGACATGACAGAGAATCTAATATTTTTAAACCGTCTACAACAAAATAATCCAGATTGGTTGGTATCAAGGAGAAAGAAAGATCTGCTCATCAGTTCATCTCTCAAGGCGATAAAAAACACTGAACTCTCACAAGTTGATCTGTAGACGACCCTGACCTCTGACCTTCCTGTGTGAGAATTTCCTCCACAGACTTGCATGTATCACATCTAATCACGTTTACTGACTGTCTCACTGATCAGTATGCTTTAGCCCATATGTGTGTGTGACACAGTTTAGACTCTCTGGTGTAAATTAACTGCTGAAGCTCAGAAACCTCCACTCATTTGAAGTAGATCCTACACTGGTGCCCAACCCTTTAGCCTAATGAGCCTTTAAAATGATGCAACATCTACTTGCAACCTCCCCTCATGTGATGCATATGTCAATGAGTTATGGGGGTTTCCCCAAATAGTGATTTTCCCATCTCAGATTGTTTATTTTAATCATTTTTTCAGAGTTCAAACTATCCAGTATTTAACAAGAAACAAGATGAACAGTCACTGTGAAGCTGAGTGTTGCTTGGAGTAAGATGCTAACGTCCGCTTGCTAGCATGCCATTGCATGCTATAACCATGTTTAGCATGCTAACATTTGCAAATGAACTCTAGACACAAAGTACAGCTGAGGCTGATGTTAATAAATTTAATGGCCCCATTTTTAATTTGGACTTTATGTGAGCTCAAGATGAAAAGTCAAGTGTTCACAATGTGATTAAAATTCATCCTGTGAGTGACATCTATGTCTGCTTCATTTGGTCTTAAATCATTAGAATATATTGTCTGGGAACAATGAATCTCTGTGCAATGTGTTGTGACAATCCATTTGGTAAATGTTGAGATATTTCAGTAGATAGGTAAAGATATTGGCGGCTGGTGGTGCTAGGGGAAAAGTCAGCGGATCACAAGAGTTACTAGGATTCATACTCTTGTTACTATCGATATTTGCACCCAGATTTCATGACGGTCCATTGGAAAGTTGTTAGGTTATCTCAGTTTAGAGCAAAGTGGCAGACCAACCAGGTGACTGACATTACCATCTTGGTACTACTACTGTCAAATAAAAATGTCAGATAATATTATATATAATAATATCCCCCTTTATTTGGGTACCACTGCCCTTCATGAAAGGAGCAGACCTGACATCACACAGTGTATCCATGGTGATGAAGATGAGGCCGTTTATATCACTTCTGTGAAAGTCAGGAGAAAAAAATGAAAGATGCAAAAAAAGAAAGACAGCGTCTCCTCTGACATCTTTTTGTGGCTCTTTTAGTCTCCTCTCCTCCTTCTCCACTTCTTCCCCACCAACATACAGATGGTCCCAAGCTGCCTTCAATAATCCAATGCACAGCCATGCCAGTACACCCCGGGCTACACCCCTGATGCTACACTACGCACACACGCACACACACACACACACACACACACACACACACACACACACACACACACACACACACACACACACACACACACACACACACACACACACACACACACACACACACATATGCAGAGACAGTGCCAGTTCCCTAGGCAGGACCCCTGTCTCTCTAGCCCAGATTGGATCAGTTTGTTTCAGCATGGAGCAGTAACACTGGGCCTTAGGGCTCTACATGGGCCTGCAGGGTCCCACGCTGGCCTCGAGTAGCTGGGCCTACAATGGGGAATAAAAAAAGCGCTTGGGCCTGATTGTGTTATCTTTTGATGATGACAATTGTTATTATTACACAAGCTGGAGTGGCCACATGTTGTCGTTGTCATCACTTTAAACCTGGCCGTCTAGAGGAACACAAAAGCTGATATAGACAATGAAAACAGAGAGAGAGAGAGGAGAGAGAAGAAAGGGAGAGGTGGAAGGAAAGCAGTGAAAGGAGGATGAGGAAGGGAACTTCTTGAGAGTGAAAAGAGGTGGAGAACAGAGACGAGGAGTTTTGGCGTTTGCAGGACGGAGCGGAAAAAGGAAGGAACCGGGTGAAGGCGATGGAGGCAGAGAGAAAAACAGGAGGGATGGAAAAGAAAGATGGGTACGCAGAGGGAGGGATGGATGGATGCGGGCGGATGGGGGGGGGGGATGGAAGAAGGGATGGAAGGAGGAATGTGACAGATGGGTCGTGCCTGGCCAGAGCTGGGAGGGAGCGGAGAGGTTGGCAACACAGGGTGAGAGAACACACACAAGCACACACAATACACACCGTAACTGCACGCACACATGCATGTGCGCCAGATAACTCGTCTCGTGCACGCTCTCTGCTGTCAGGAGCGGTTTTTCGATGTCTTTCCTTGTGTCAAGAAAATGTCGACATATGACAAATAGACAAATAGATGGCACAACGGACATGTTTCGACATATTGTTTGCATAATTTTATGTGCTGCTCTTGCAATCAGTTTCTGCGTTGGCGGGGTAAGATGATGGTTTAATATGCAGAGTCAAACTCAGGATTTCACAATCTTAGAAAAGTTGTCCAACGGTAAAGATCTTTGCAAAAATGACAAGTCGGTTGAATCAACGTGACCTGAGGTACGAAAGTCTTCACACATGCACAGCACTTTGAAGTAAAGCTGCAACAGTCTCGTGCTCTTTTGTATGTTGATATTGGGCAAAACTTTATTTAAATTTGGTTTGACTGGATAAAACGTAAAGTGATCTTGATCACCAAAAGTTGTTAAACTTGTCTACCTAGTCTTTTGTTGCATCACTAATTCCATACTAACTAAATGGTAAACAGTGAATAGACTTGTACAGCACTTTTTTCTAGTCTTCCAACCACTCAAAACAATTCACCACTACGTCATTCACCCATTCACACCCATTTATACACTGATGGCACTTTGCCCCATAAAAAAGCTATTTAGAATAGTTTGTGAGATATTTGAGTGTGTCTAAACCTGGAGAATGAAACCAATAGTACGCAATTAGCACACTATTTCCAGTTAAATAATACAGTACGGAAACACAAGACACTATGCAGGCATGAATATCCCACAATGCAATGTGTTCAAGCTAAGTATAATTTTAAAATGTCACTCTGCTAGGTGCAATATATATATTTCGTAAATGAATTTATCTTGCAAATCATTATTTGGTCATAGGTTACCATGGTTACTCGTCTCCAACAGCAACAAGGCTCTTCAGGAAATGACACAGTATTTACAGTTCAGTGTGTCTGAAAAGATACATACTGTTTATTCACACTAAGGTATGTTGAGCAGTAGTGCACATGATCGTAGTGCTCTTCATGCATTGTATCAACGTAAGTTTTGGTATTGGTACATGCAATTAAGAGTCTGTTTCATTTTATGATGGATATTAAATGGAATTTTTTTTTTATATTGTTTTTAATTTATTTTGGTTTCTTTTTTCTTGTTTTGTGAATATTTGTTCAAGCTTGTTATGTGTATGTTGTTTATGACAGAATCAAATCAACTTATTCACAAGTCTCTGTTGAGATGAGATGATACCTGTTTGTCAGCGCTTCTCATTGTTTTCATAAACTGTAAAGTTACGTGCTGCTGAGAAATTCTGTAAAATGGGTCATGAACACTGTAGTGTTTCACTCCAAAGTTTCAAATGTTAAACTTCTATAAAGTAAAAGGTTATTATAAACTGACAGAGGCATGTAAGACACATACTGCTCTTTATTATTTTGCCGAATTGAAAATGCATTGCGCCTTGACAGCGCTGTGACGCGGAGCATTTTGTAATTTGTTACACTACGAATGGTACAACTGGCACAGTTTATGATGCTAACAGGGGTAGAAGCTATTACCCAGAATACACGGTGTGTGTGTGTGTGTGTGTGTGTGTGTGTGTGTGTGTGTGTGTGTGTGTGTGTGTGTGTGTGTGTGTGTGTGTGTGTGTCTTTCATCAGGTCTCCACTGTGTTTCAGCAGGAGGAAAGACACGACAGGGAGAATGAACTTGACTCTCCCACAACACCACAGCTGGCTGACTGCTGCTCGCTTGTCATGTGTGTGTGTTTGTACTTGTGTGTGTATGTGTGTGTGTGTGTGTGTGTGTGTGTGTGCTCATACATGTGTACAGCTCAGCAGGCAGGTGCAGCAGATGTCCGGCACACACATCTCACACACAAACACACACACACTAACACACATACAGTAACGCCGTTCACATCTACACAGCAGACAGCTGAGTTGGTGACATTAAAGGACCCCTCCCCTGCGTTTACCCCTGTCAGGTCACCATGGCGATGATAAAGTGCTGAGTCGTGCACATGTGTCCCGGTGCCAGCAGTTTCCAACAACACCCCGAACACGCCCTGGTAATGCCCCTTATCTGGCACACACACACACCCACAGCTGGGAGAGCATCGGATGAAAAGAGGTTTCATTTCTTTCTGCGGGGCGTCATTGTTGCTTTAACCTTAAATCCACTGAATTTGTCCGTTTAGCGCACACACACATCTTCAAGTGAATCCTTTAGGTTGAAAGAATTATGTCTCCTCATCTCGTTTCTCTGTTCTTTCTTTTCTCTACGTCTCTCTCTCTTATGTTGAGAGTTCATGGCGGCTCTCCTTCCATACAAGAACCAAACAAAGGACAAGTACTGTTTAATCCCATCGTAGCCCATCGCTAAAGACAGACCAGCTGGAGGCCTTTGTGTTTGTGTGTGCGTGTGTGTACGTGTGGTTACGTGTGTGTGTGTGTGTGTGTGTGTCACATAAACCGGTAGTGTTTCCCATCCGTGTGCGCTCTTGCAAGTGTGTGAATTGCTGAATAACACTGTTATCTGAGTTTTTCTTATAAGTGTGCGATGATCTATATATGTGTGTGTGTGTGTGTGTGTGTGTTTTGTGTGCGTGTAAAGTGGGGGTTAAAGAAGGGGGAGGGGGTTATGGGTAAGTAGTATTTGGGGGCCCCCTCTCACAGAGACACACAGATATTCAAGTTCGAGTTGTGTCGCCTTTTGTTTTCAGGAAGGAGGGAGGAGGGTGCAGTGGGTGGCTGGATGGCTGGACGGATGGGGGGGGGGCCTTGCTGGGACACTGTTCCCCCCCCCGACTTCCCCCCAAAAAATATCACCCCCCCCCCCCCTTTGCCCCCCCTCCTCCAGCCCTCCCTCCCTCCCCAGCCAGTGTAGTACCACTGTATTGTCTGCTCGCAGGCGGGCCGCTTGTTGCTTGCCTTCTGTCCTGCTGTGCTGAGTGCCTGACAAAGGGTCTCTTTTAAATATGCAGACAATCCTTGATCACTTACACACACACACACACACACACACACACACACACACACACACACACACACACACACACACACACACACACACGTTTGTCCCCGCTTCCCTCTTTCTCTCTCCGTCAATTCTTCCATGGCTAGACCTGGCCTGGGAGTGTTTCCTTTTTTTTTTCACTGAGAATCAACAAGTCTCAGACATGAAAAGGATACAGAGGGCTTTTCTCCCCCGTCAGCGCGCTACGAGCTTTGAATGAACGCTGTTAGCGTTAGCGCCGTCTTGTCAAGGCAAAGAAATATGGAATCCTGTTTGTTGTGGCCTTTGTGACAATGAGCTTTGTTCTCACGCCACAATTAACCAGCTACATATTTTTATGCACAAGAAAATTCATATTGAATTATTTATTTTTTTACATAAAAACAGTGATCCTTGACTTTTTTCTCACTCATCATTCACAAGAATAGATGCATAAAACACATGTGTCCTTTGTCCTTTAAAAAGATGGAAACATCTGTCTTGAGCTGATCTTTAGAAGTTTGTTTTCTCAGCCAGACCTGCAGATGTCAGTTTAGAGACGCGAGCTGGGAACTGGTTTGAAAATGTGTCTCAACAGCCAAACATCAGGACGCTTTTGAGGTCCTCTTTATCTCCACCCCCCTCATACCCCACTTCCTCCATCTCCTGGTCCGGGAGCCCTCCCTAGCAGCTTGGCAGAGGCCGCTCCCTCACGCGAAGAAGCAGCAGAGTGCAGGGGACCCGGGCCCCCAGACAGGAGCCCAAGCTGGTCTCAGCCTCCCAACATGTTGAGCTGGCCTGCCTTGGGCACAGCCAAATGGTTCTGCAGCTGCCCCTTTGTCCCCTTTCCTTAAGTAAACAAAGGACAGAAACAAATTAATGACCTACATTCACAGCAGAAACCTCGCCACGGCCTCCTTCGCAGGGAGAGAGAGCGAGCAGTTGTCTGTAAGCAGATGTTCACTTACAACACTGCAGATTGCAATTAATGATCACCAAGCAGCACATAACCAAAGGATAAGGTTGCTGTGTTTTCTGCAGCAGTTGTCATAATGTCTGTTGTCTGCCTGGAACAAAGATTGAAAGCAATGCTGAGAGAAGGTATTTTAAAAAAAAAAACCAGACTTTTTGAATAGTTTGCATATTTTAACTGAAAAAATATTAACTTTTCATTTTAAAAACTGATTAACATAATAAGTAAATATGTAAATAAATATGTTTTAAATAATTGCTCGCCTTGGTGAGTATGTCTCTTGAGTATGTTACTCGTTAATGACTGAGCTCCTTCTAAACTTCTAAGTTTCTTAAACCAATATTACTCATTCATCAGACAATGTTATAAAGATTAGGCGTGAGCTTATCGCGTGAGTGTGCGTTGGGGCTTACTGAAGAGACCATCTGGGGCCTAATGAACGCTGCTCCTTGGACTCAGAGTGCAGGGGCTTCTTAAGCATCTGTAAGAGCAGGTTTACTGAGCAGCAATACATTAGCTAAAGCTGATTTCCTTACTGGAAAACCGTACTTGAGGAGCTTTGGAATGAGGCTGATTTTGTGTGTGTGTGTGTGTGTGTGTGTGTGTGTGTGTGTGTGTGTGTGTGTGTGTGTGTGTGTGTGTGTGTGTGTGTGTGTGTGTGTGTGTGTGTGTGTTGCAGGGGGTAAGAGCTCGACAAGCTGCTGCACATTTTCTTCTCAAATGCAGCCTCCACCGGTGCAGCAGATACATCAGGAGTTGTGCAGGAACGTGAAAAAGCACAGAGTGAATTTTTCTTTTTCGCGCAAACACACACACACACGATGTGTTCGGGCCATCGTGCTCACACACATAAACACAACTTCCACCCACATCGCAAGTCACTGAGGAACAGAATGTGAAAACCTCCTGCACTGGCCCTTCTGCAACCTGTAACTCTGTATGTGTGCGAGTATTTGAGCTGCGAATGAGACCAAAATGTCTGATTTGTCCCGATATCAAATTTAAAATATGTTGGATGTTATTTTTATAAAGAAACGTTGAAATGAAACTCAGCTTCACTATGAGCAGAAACACAGAGATATTGTTGGTTAAATTACACATTATGATATAAAGACGAGTCGTGACTTTTTTTTTGTCTGAGTAAAAAGAAAAACAGACCTTCACACAAATGTTGAATTTCAAGATTCTTATAATTTATTGCAGTTTGCACACAATTTAAAAATGTCAACAACAGCACACCAAAAAATTACAAAACTAAACACAATTAGAATTTACTCCCCTTGAGAGAAAAAAAAGAAATCAACCCAACTATGATTGTCAAAGCTAAAAATGACTAAAATCTGGAAAAAAAAGAACATAAAATAAAAGCAAATAAAAATCTTAATCTCAAGAGGGAGCAAATATATCTGAATCAAAATCTGCTTGTTTTTTTTCCCAGACAGTGATTGTCCTTTTTCAAAACAGACTCAGTCTGCCCCATCTGTCTTTCCATAAACTGTCTATGACATTTGAAAATTTCATTTTTATACCTTGCTTTAAAAAAAAAAAAAAAAAAAACCCCCCCCCCCCCCCCCATTTGTTTTCAAGTAAGCACAGCAAAAGATGGAGATGTTTCGTCAGGGTGGTTACTTCACAGCGTCTTGAGCGGCTGACATCGCTCCCACAACTCCACCCCACGCTCACACTTTAAAAATAAAATAAAATATAACAGCCCGGACTACAGCAGTTTAAGGCGGTCAAGTACAACCAGAGGAACAGAACAAAAAAAACAGCAGTAATGATGAAAACAACAGCAGGATGGAGTGAGCCCATATGCAGAGACGCTGCCAGTGAAGAAATAACGTTTCAAGAGAAAAAAATAAAATTGAAGATGCGGTGCAAACTGCCGCAATGGCACCCACACGGTTGCCTTGGCAAAGCCTGTAGGTGCCACCAGATGACAGGGCAACACATACAACCACCCCACCCACCACATGCACATCAATGGGGGCGTGCACACACACACACACACACACACACACACACACACATATAAACACACTGAGTGAGGGGGAAATGTGGAGCGTTCACTTTTCGGTATCTCTGTGTCAAATGTTTTTTTGGATTGTATAAACGCTTGACCATTACTTTGAAAATTTTAATTAAAAAAATTTGAGATACAGAGGTTTAAAAAAAAAAAAAAAAAAAAAAAAGATATATATTAAACTGACGTCGCCCCCAACTCAAACACAACATTCACATACAAAAATGAGTTTTCCCAATCACATGATCAAATTAAAATAAGACATCATTTTCTGATAAATTCAATAAATTCCATGAATTTATGCATGAGTTTAACAACTATTTCCTAATGCTCTACAGTATCAAATACTTCCAAAGCGTCAGAAATGTTTTTTTATTTTATAAAGGCATCTTTTCAGCAAAAAAATCTGATTTCATGTCTTTTAGCTTAAAAAGGTGCATTCAGGCATGCCAATTCTCTCCCATCGATCTCAAAGTAAGGATTATGTTTTTAAGAGGAAAACACACACACACACACACACATACACACATTGCATTCACGCCACTGCGTCTAATGTGGGTTATTGTACTGAATCAGCACGGCCCCGCTCAGCTCGTGACAAAGATATCTGACCCTTCAACTTTCAGCAGGACAGCTCAGTTTTCAGCCTTTTTGTTTTTCTCTCTCTCCATCGTTATTCTTCTCGCTTTAGCCAAGTCAGAGCCACATAACTGCACTCAACAGACCTGAAGTAAGTGCCCCAAGAGCAGAAATAATTAAGAGATGGCTTTACCACGTCTAGAGCTGGAGAGGACGGAGACATGAGAGGTGGAAAGAACAAAACACACAGCAGTGGGAGAAATTGAACGCCTGAGGAGGAGGAGGAGCAGGAGGAGGAGGAGGAGGAGGAAGTGCTGGGTGGACGTAGATCTTCAGTAGGTTAAATTGACTGGTAACAACCGAGCCACACGTTCATAAACACACGCACAAACACACGCAGCAGAGAGATCAGTGCATATACACACAGGCTTAAAATGCTTCATCACATCGCTTCAACGTCCGACACATTCGGTAACATTCTTCTAGGAGCCCAGCGACAGACCTACGACGAGTAGAAATAACTTTTCACTGTCAAAAGTGTTATGTTCAAACATCTCCCCCAACCCCGATGCAAAAAACACAACTTAAAGGTTTAAGACAAAATCAAATGTTCATGCATTTTTTTCCCCAACGTCGTGAGAATAATATTCAGTTTTTCAACAGACCGCACCCTGGAGTAGTATTCACAAAGAAAAGAAAAGAAAAATGAAAGCCTGTTGTCAAATATTTGATCAATTACAATGTGTACAGTAATACAGCAAATTCACATTTTTATTTTAAAATATACAGGTTTGGACGTCATGCAACAACAGCAGGTCCCATTACAAAAAAAAAGTAATTCAAAAATAAAATAATAATAATAATCATTAATTTAAAAAAAATGTAACGGATTTAAATTCTAAAACTATAGCAGAACAATATACAACAACCTTAAATTAAATACCTTTTCCAACAAGAGAGTTTTTAAAGACTGCCAGCTAGATTTAAGAAAAAAAAAAATCTATTAATAACAATAATAATTATTATAATAATTTGTAAAGGTCTTTTCATTTTTTAGAAAATACTTCAAATTGATTGGAAGTGAAAAAAGGAGGCTGTGCATTGCATGAGTGCCATCGGTTCGTCTGTCAGTCAGTCAGCTTTACCCTGAACACACAACACCAAAGAGCTTAACAAGTGAAGCGGGGAGCGCTTCGCCAACGACACCTCTATGCCAGTAGAAAATAAAGATGAATACACACAAAACACACTCATACACACTCGCGCACGTCAGGTGAAATTTTTGCCAGAGTAGTGCAGTATCACACGCACACACACTTCTTCAAACTGCGTGTGTGCGGTGATCACAGTACCCGTTTAGTGTTTTGTAATGCTTTTTTTTCACTTCAGTGTGTTCGACCTGAACTCCTGCAGTGGCGTTTGCTGTCTGTGGAACTGGGGCCGAGACGCTGGCCAGCGTCGGAGTGTCGTGTCTGAGATGAAACACAAACAGAGTGAAAACTCTTCGAGAAGGCGAGACATTCTCACTGGGACCCGTGTCCTTAGACGCAATTAAAAAAAACCACTAAACAGAACTTATGCCAAATAAAAATAAAGTTCAGAATAAAATAGAATACAACGAAATTACCCCAAACAGCAACAACAAAAAAAAAAAACTCAGTAGTAACATTTTCATGTGCTATTAAAGTGCAATTGAATGAGATTTTGCGACACACAAGAACATGACTCACTTGAACCCCAAAATATCAAACTCTGCCTCCTCCCTTTCACCTCCCCCATGCCTCACTGCCCCTCCATCGTTCTCCGCTCTCTTCCCCTTCATCAAACACAGCAGTCTGTTTCTACTTCCACAGTTCCTGGGAGCTGTCCTCGATCGCCCAATCCCTGACATTGGGCAGCGCCAGCGGTTCGCTCTTCACTGACAGCGAGTTGACCAGTTCGCAATGGAACTTGCGGATGTGTCGGTAGAGGTCCCCGGACTGCGTGAAGCGCCGCTCGCACCACTTGCAAGCGTGCGGCTTCTCACGCGTGTGCACCACCGCGTGGCGGCTGAGGTTGTGTGAGTACTGGAAGCTCTTGCCGCAGGTGGTGCAGGTGTAGGGTTTCTCGCCCGAGTGTGTCCGCTCGTGGCGCTTCAGCGTGTACATGCAGGAGAAGGTCTTGCTGCAGATGGTGCAGGTGGGCACGTTGACGTCTCCGGCGGGTTTGGAGCGGATGCCCTCCTGCTCCCTGAAGTGGGAGCTGAGGTGGAGCTGGAGGATGTGCGGGGAGGGGAACACCTTGTTGCACAGCGGGCACATGAAGATCTGGGTGTGTTGAGCTGACAGCATGTTGGAGACGTAGGGCAGCAGGGCGCTATCCATGCTGGCCACATCGACCTGGGTGCGCTCGTTTTCGCCCCCCAGTATGTCCTCGTCGTCCGCTGTGGCCGAAGGCTTTTCCTCCCGCTCCAGCTCCGAGGCCAGCGAGGCCTCTCGCAGAGCGGACAGGTGCGCTTCCAGGCCGAGCCTCCGCTGGGCCGACAGAGGCCCTCCGACCCCGTGGTGGGTCAGGCCCCCGTTGACACTGGGAACCGTCGCCTTGGTGATGCCGCTGTGCTCCATGTCATAGTCCCCACCGCCCAGGTCCTCGTCCTCGTCTGAAGCCACACCCCTCTCCACCTTCACCCTCACAGCCAGCGGGCTCTGGAGGCTGTCTGGTGTAGCTGCTCCGCTGAAATAGGACTGGTGGTGGTTACTGTGGTTGCTACCGGCGATTGGCTTGACTGACAGGTCCAGGACGCAGTCGACGGCATCGTTCGACACCCTCCTGCCCCTGTGCCCTCCACGAGAGCTCACGGAGCGATGGGACCTCTGTGAGAGGGATCCGGTGGAGCTGGTGGGGCTGCCGGCCGGGGAGAGCAGCTTTCCTCCCTCCCCTTGACCTTCCCCACTCTGCATCTCCGCCTCGGCGTTCCCCGGGCTGGTTCTAGCCGTGGCCGGTGTCACCGGTCTGTCTGCAGACGGCAGCCTCAGCCACAGCTGTCCTCCCTCGGCCTTCACCTCCTCCTCTTCATCACTGTGCAGCAGGTCTGCAGTAGCAGGCCGGCCTGTAGAGCCATCTGACAGACTGTCGGCCTTATCGGAGCAGCTCGACCCACCGTCCTCTTCTCTGCGCGTGCTGTCTGCCTCCGCCGTGGGCTTCCGCTTCAAACGTTTCTTACACACCTTGACAATGTCATACATGTGCAAGTAGCTGGCCGCCGCAAGCACATCCTCCACGGGAAGGTCCTGCAACCGCAGCTTGCCCTCATACATGAACTCCAGGAGCAGGGAAAAGGCCGGGGCCGTGACAATGTCGTTGTTGAGGTGCACCACGTCTCTCTTGTCCAGCTGGTCCTTGTAGAAGAGGTGAAAGTACATGCTGCAGGAGGCCAACACAGCCCGGTGGGCCCGAAACTGGGCATCGCCCACCAGCACCGTGGAGTCGCACAGGAAGCCCTGATGCCGCTGCTCGCTCAGACACTGGAGTAAATGTCTGCTGTGGTCTGGGAACTCCATCTTGCCGTCCTCATAACCTACAGAGACACAGAGGCAGAGTCAACGTTAGATACGTCTGATAAAGATCTGTGATGGCAGAGTAAACATTTACACCTAATGTAGGCTTTTAAACAAGTTCTGCAAGATTTTAAATTCAGTTGTTCTGTTTTAAATAAAATAAAATATTTTCAGTGTTCTGTTGGTTCAGTGAAGATAAAAACACAAGAAAAAAACGAAATATAATAATGAAAGTAAAAACCTACAAAAGACTATTTAAATTCAAAGAGAAACGGATTTTGAAAAATAAAAGCAAGGCGACAAACTTAATATAATTTGTAAATTAATTATTTGATAAGCTAAAATTCCAGTTAAGCGATAATGGCACTCTTCTTATCACCATTTAGGTTTCTGTTTTAACAATGCAAACAACATTTTCCCCAAACAAGATCAATTAAAAAATAACAACACAGACGCAAGAAAGAAGAGACAAATGACAGACGCACATTCCTACGTGATGCTGAAAAAAACTAGAGAGAAGGGGACGAACGGGCCGAAAGAAGAAACACATCAGGAGAAGATCCGTCAGTGAAAAGAGGATGACAGAGAGTTAAAAAAGAGGAACATTTGTCATCACATTAAAGGTCAGTTAAAATACAACAAAAAACGCAAAAATATTTAAAATATCTTTATATATTCTATGTTTACTAGATAATAACTTATGCACACCCGTGATTTTTTTTTTTTTACTCTCAATCTCATCATCAGGAGAAATATGTCTGCTCAAATTTAAAAAACACCACGCAGACAGCTGTAAAGTCATGCACACATTCATTTGTACAACGATCCCAAACGATGATATTATTTCTATAATTATTTACTTTATCTACAATAATTAAGAAGAAAAGGGGGAAAAACTGATAATAATTACAATTAAAACGAATAACAGTAATTTAAAGAATATCACTGTTTCTGTTTTCTACCCACAGACGGACTAAATCTCAGGTAAACCAGCAGCGACAGATTCTTCTGCTCTACGTCTCTCCGTTCTCTCTCTCTCTCTCTCTCTGTTTCTCTCTAACTCCTCTGCCTGCACTCCTGGATTGTCGCTGCTCCTACGCTGGTTATTTTTATTAACCCACTTTGGCCTGGCCTGGCACAGCCCTTTTAGGTAACCGGCTTTCAGCTGCACACACTGTCCTCACACACACAAACACAAACACACACACACACACACACACACACACACACACACACACACACACACACACACACACACACACACACACTTAGTACCAGCCTACCTACCAACCACCTCCACAGGCTAAGTCGAGCAGGAAAACTGGCCAATTGAAACAGCGCTGTTGAAAACAAAACAGCTTGTCCCCCGTTTAACCTGCGAGCACCGGCTTTAGGTGTAAGACGAAGGTGGTAAAAAAAAAAAAAAAAAAAATGGTAAACTTGCAGCAATGCTCCTCAAGTGTCCTTAAAAAAGAGTTAGTGAAATGTAACTAGTTGATTAAATAAATGAACAACTAAATCTGGGATGACAGAAGGCGATAACGAGACTGAAAATTGGTAAAAATCACCAAGTCCCACCTGTTAACCAAGTCGATTTGTCCTGCCTGAGAAAATACATTTGTCCCGCTCTGCACTGTGTTAACCAAAGCAGCTAAATCACCTCATTTGAATGAAGAAAAACCAAGAATGTCACCGTGTGTGAGACTGTGTCTGTGTGTCGCGTGTAAGTGTGTGTGCTCGCCCTCCGGATCCTTCAGACTGCTTTAAACGAGGGGGCTTACGGGGACAAGGGTGTACCACCTCCCACCTCCACCCCCCATTACCACCCACCCCCTCTGTCCGGCCAAACCCCTCCGACCACCACTTCCTCCTCCTCCTCCTCCTTCCACACACCATCCGTCACTCACACACTCCTTCCCATCTGAATCTTACAAGTAAAACCCAGCACATCCGCCCCATAGTAGAAACTGCCCTGTTCCTTGACCCCCCCACACCCACCCCACCCCACCCCACCCACCACCACCACCCAGAAGAGAAGATTTACAATACAATCACTGTAAGTGCCCTGCTCGTCACAGCATCAATCCTAATCCTTAAAGATGGCTAAAAATAAAGACGGTGGTGGTGGCGGAGGGTGGGGAGGGAGCCCGCCAGCGGAGGCTCAGGAGGGCAGCAGCCCCGTCGCCCGGCCCCGGCCAGTTAGCTCAGGCAGGGGTCTGACAGAGACACACAGAGGGGCAGGGAGGGAGAGGGTGGGAGAGAGAGGCTGGAACGGCCAGGGAGGGGAGGCTTACCCACATCTGATCCAGCTGACGGGGGCCATATGGCAGCTGCTAGCCAGATAAAGAGATTAAGACTAGGAGGGAGTGCGATTACAGCTGTCTAGCCAATTCAGGCAGCTCAAATCTGCAACTTCTAAATTAGTCTCCTCCACTCCAGCCGACAGGAGGGGGAAAAAGACAGCACATGCTTTCAAGTAATTTTACAGAGAGTTAGATTTAAGTGAAAGAAAAAAATCAGATAAACCGATAAAAATGATTAGGATTAAATAGCAGCTCATTTTATTTTCTGCTTTAAGTTTGACCTTTTTTTGTTCGTTTATCAATTAAAAGAAATTGTAAATTGTCCTTTGCTTGAATTACACTCATCTAAAAAATGACTCAATATCTTTTTTTAAATTAAAATGTCAAAAAAAAAGCATTAATTTGAACTATTATTCCACTTTTTTTTTAAAAACTATTATTATAAATCAACTGGGGGAAAAAACAAGAGAGAAATTCTATTTACCACGAAATGCTTTCCATAAATGAGCGTCCGAACAAAAAGCCTCACACCGCAAATAGGAAACAAAATGCAAAAAACAATAGCTGAGTTTTAAATGCAGCTCGCTAGACTTCAAACTTAAAACACAGCAGAGAGTTCCCGGACTGCAATTACACCAACACGAGTTTACTCACCAGCAGCTTCTCACAGCGCTCACACTGGTTTGACACACCGGAGATCCCCACAACAAAACAGAATAACTACTCCACTACCCCGGACTCCCTTACTCTACTCGCTTTGCCTCACACAAACACGCACACACACTAAAACACACTAAAACACACACACATGTACTACCTGCAGCAGTATGCATCAACTTGATTAACTCCACTGTAGCAGAATAGCTGGGCTCTCTGGCTGGGAAATGCTGTGTATCTTTTTCTCTCTCTCTCTTTCTCTTCGTTGCTTGCTCTCTCTGAATCAATGAGTGGGTAGAACAGCAGAGAAGAAGAAGAAGAAGAAGAGGAAGAAGAGGAAGAAGAAGAAGAAGAAGAAGAGGGAGGCAGGCAAAAAAAAAACTCGCTGTTCAAACTGCGAGGGACAGATGCAAAGTGGAGGAGATGTTGGAGGGGGAACGAGATACCACCTCCCTCCTCCTCCTCCTCCCTCCTCCTCCTCCTAACTGGCGCTGATCGGCAGCCACAAACACACACACACACATGCATACACAGCGTGCACACACACACACACACACACACAGAGCACTAACTCTCCCAGGCTGCCGCTGAGACTCACAATAAAGGACTGGGGAGGGGTGGAGGCGGTGGAGGGGATGGAGGAGGAGGAGGTGGTGGGGTGGATGGCAGCCTGTCAGCTGCTCTGACATCATCCTCAGATGGAGATGCTACCTCCAGCTGTGCTCTTTCTACAGCCATATGCTGCCTCCTCTACACTCCTGCCACCAGACTCCTCTTTCATTCTACCAACACCAACACCACGCAACTTTGTCTCTCTTTCTCCCCCTTTTTCCTCTCCCTCTCTGGGAAAAAAAAAACCCACACAGGTCTACTTAATGCAGTGCTGATTTGTTTTGTTTTTTTGAAAACATAAAAAAAAGAGTTCTCACACACCAAATCGTGCAACCACAACTGCCCACTGCTACCAAAACTAACATTAAAATGGGAAAGTTGATGCTCTATATATATATATATATATATATATATATATACATACAGAGGTTCTGAGTAAAAACATTTAAAAAACATTTTTAAATGACTCCTGTCTTTCTCTACATGTCTCTGTCTCCTTCATATAACCATAAACAAAGGCCAACACAGCACATTTGCAACTGACAGACGCACGCAGCTGATATTGTTTTCCACTTCTTTACGGTTCATCGCCACTGCCTCGTCTTGTATTCATTCATTCACTCATTCATTCATCCATCCAGCTATCCATCCCCACCCACCCAAAGCCCCCCCCTGCTCGGACAACTGACAGGGACACAAAAAAAATGAAATGAGGAAACAATGAGGAACAAGCCATAAAAGAAAGAACCCTAATGGGTGCAAAGCCGAAACAAAAAAGGTATACTAGCCTTTAATAACCCGGGGAGAAAGTTATTACAACAGCCCTTATTTCACTTTCACTTTTAGAGAAAGTGTGCATGTATGTGTGAATTTCCAGCCACAAAACTATTTTTTTTTTTCCAATTTCTTATTTATGTGCCCAGATCTCAAAACAAACCCTCTAATAAAGTTTAAAAAAATAATAAAAGATGGCTTTTATAACAATATCTACGCCTGCTGATATCACAACAGTTAACAAACTAAAGTATTTACACACACTAGTGTCCTGATAAATAATAGGTTTTTTTTTTTAAATTACACACATTAGAAATAAACTTTCCTATAAAACTCACAAATAAATCAACAGTAAAATAAGGTAATGTAAAAATAAAAAAAATACATTAAAAAAAGTTAAATCACACAACTTTATTTGACTTCACCACTGGAAGTTTCACTTACATCTATAATTACAGTGTTTCTGCACACCACTGATGCACTATTCTGGTTTTTTTTCTTTTTTTCTGTTTCACTTTGACACATTTAAATATCGTGACAGTGTTACACATTTAAACCACTTGAGTGATTAATAAGTTTATTATAAAATCACACTAATACAACAGATCATTTATATAAAAAAAATATAAAAAAAATAAAAAAGCCTTTAAATTGGTGAGTGGGTGGTGGTGGCTGTGAGTTTTTTTTTTTGTGAGAGCAGGAGAACCAGGACTGACACCGACACGGACGGACAGAGCGACCCCGCAGAGGCGCACCGACCCTCGGCGGCTAGCCACGAGCACGACCGCTGCTAACAAAAGTAAAGCGGAGCGGGGGCTACAATGTAGCGCTTGAGAGTTCGGAAGGCCCCGGTGCTATGACAACCGCGTTTGATCCCGACAACAGCGACAGAACGCAGCAACGCGAAGGAAACGTTCTGATACTTTTTCTCACCACCTCACCGCGACCCTCGCTCCCTCACAAGCCTCCTTTTAACCGGACTCCGGTGTTTAAGAAGGCAAGCACTTACAGACAACACGGTCCGACGTCTTCCCCCCAGCTCCACTCCGTCAAAATCCTTCTTCTTTTTCTTTCCCCCCCTTTCTTCCTCCTCCTCCTCCTCCTCCTCCTCGCTTCCTTAAGGAGACACAACTAGATTGACTTTGGTTTAATTTCCATAACAGGGCTGCCGAGGCGACATGCGGAGGGGGACGGGGAGTCTAGCGCTCTGCGGCGGCCAGATGTTTCCGAGCTGTTGCTGCTCAACTCGGGCTGAAGGGGGAGGAGGGAGGGAGGGAGGAGGGAGGAGAGAAAAAGGAGGCGAGTTGACTGGCACGGCTCGGAAGCCAATGGTGCAGGCGAGGACGCAAGTGAGGGCAAATTGGAAGCGGCCCTCGGACAGAGCAGAGGGAGGGATATATGTGTGTGTGTGTGTGTGTGTGTGTGTGTGTGTGTGTGTGTGTGTGTGTGTGTGTGTGTGTTTTCTCTCTCCACAGCCTTTTCCGCCGGTGTAGGTTGACACACACACACACACACAGTGAGGAAGGGAGAAGGAGGAGGAGGAGGAGGAGCAGCTGGGCCAAACCAAACTGGTTCCGCCAGTCGGGGAGGCGGACTGGCGCAGTGGGGAGAGGCGCGGTGCTGCATGGGTAGTGTAGTCAAGTTAGAGACCAAAAAGGGAGGAGGAGGGAGGAGCTGATGTGTGAGCAGGTGCAACACCTTGACAGGAAGAAAACACAAAAAAAACCAACATGATAGTTAATGCTTTGAATTGTTGAACTAATAACATGTTGTTGTTTTTTGTTAGACTATGCACTGCATGCAAAACAGAATAAATAAGTGTTAATTAAAGACACAGAACAGTAGATCACATGACACTAATACACTGTGCAATACAATAGGTATAGGCTTTGGGTAAAAGCGTCTGCTAAATGACTGTAATGTAATGTAATGTATAATAGTTTATGTCTGTATATGTAATATTTCAGTTACTGTGGATTCTTTACTGTTCTTTACTGTTTTTTATTGCTCATCTGCTTATTTATAATACTTATTTTGATCTTTTCATTTTATTTACTATGTCTCTTGTTTGCACTATCCACTTTGCTGCTGTAATCCTGTAAATTTCCCCGCTGCGGTACTAATAAAGGATTATCTTATCTTATCTTATCTTAAAACAGGTGCACCACTTCCAGAGGTAAAAAGGGTAGGGTTTGTAGGGTAGTACTCAAGAAGTAGTAGTAGTACAAGTAGAAGTAGGCTATAAGTAGGCTAAGTTACACTTGGCGTACTTGCCAAAATAAATAAAATACTAAAAATTCAATACATTTCAGCTGTAAAATGTTCCCTCTCTGTGTATGTTAAGTAAAGCATTTAAAATGTCTGTGCTACTTCAACCTTACAGAGATTTGGGTTCTCTAGTGTGGTGAATCCAGAAGTACTACCCTGAGCCTTCCGCTTAGCACTTATTGTATTCGTATTAGTTTGTTGCACTTATTGTATTCGCATTAGTTTGTTGCACTTATTGTATTCGTATTAGTTTGTTGCACTTATTGAATTCCTATTAGTTTGTTTCTGCACTGTACTTTTGCTCTGGTTTATGCTCTTAGATGCTTGTTTAAGAAAGGAGATGCACTTATGACTTCTGGTGACTAGTAGTTCTCTTGAATACCTATGTTGAATACACTTATTGTAAGTCGGTTTGGATAAAAGCGTCTGCTAAATGACTGTAATGTAATGTAATGTAATGGTGGAAAGTAACTACTACTACTACTGTACTGTACTTGTAGCCTTGAGTACTGCCACTTTATATAAGGGGACATATTCTACTTTTTATTTAACACATACATTTTGGTACACATTCTGATTAAACTAGGCTATATTTTGATGCTAATACTTTTGTACTTCTACTTAAGTAAGAATTTGAACCCAAGGACTTTCACTTTAAATGGCATATTTCTAAACAGTGGTAATACACTCCCTTCTAATTTGCGGTACTCTAGTACTGACAAAACAGGTGCACCACTTCCAGAGCAAACACACATGGTTTGCAGTGGTGGAAAGTAACTACTACTACTACTACTACTACTACTACTACTACTACTACTACTACTACTACTACTGTACTGTACTTGTAGCCTTGAGTACTGCCACTTTATATAAGGGGGCATATTCTACTTTTTATTTAACACATACATTTTGGTACACATTCTGATTAAACTAGGCTATATTTTGATGCTAATACTTTTTATTTAACACATACACTTGCTTTTGGTACTTAAGGGTTGGTTTTGTGTTGGAGAGAGATGCAAATTCTGATTAAACTAGGCTATATTTTGATGCTAATACATTTTTGTACTTTTCTACTTAAAATTTGAACCCAAGGACTTTCTCTTGTAATGGCGTATTTCTACACTGTGGTATAAGTACATCTTTCCCTTCTTCTTGGCGGTACTCTAGTACTGACACAATTAGTCAAATAACTGATTTGACTATCACTGAATATCACAACAATTTAGATAATCGGTTAATCATTTAATTAGTTTATCATGCAAAGATGTCAACTTTTCTCTGTTGCCAACTTCTTAAATGGAATTTGTTTCGTTTCCCTTTTATGTAATTTAAAACTGAACATCTTAAATGTTTTTGAAGAGCTCAACTTGAACTAAACAATTAATCAATTGATTGTTGATGAGTTAATTTGATTTATTGCATATTTAAAGGAATTTGACAGAATTTTTTTTAAAACCCACCAAATTAATCTTCAGATAATCCTCTTTGAATTAATACTGTGATGAGTACAACAGGTTAGACATCCCAGTATCAACCACAACATGAGTGAAACATCCTGTGCCTTGCTGAAGAAATGACATGGCTTTGTGTGGCAAGGTGTGTTTCACCTGTAAGTTTCAGTTTACAATAAACCAACCTGAATGAACAGGTTGTTGCAACACCAGACTGGTCTGTGCCTTCATTGAAAAAAAAAAAAAAAACACATCAAAAACCCTGTCTTCAACATGGGACCTATTTTCCTCATATATCTGAGGTTTGATTTTAATAACTGATTTATGAAGAGTTGTACGTTTCATACATGACATCCAAGAGTTGAGGACAGCAAATATAGGAACGTGTGATTCTCCCTGTCCAGAAATAAAAAGGAAACCTGTCTAACAATTATGAATAATGGGATTTTCAAGTGCTCAAACCAAGGTGCACCCAAGGGACTTTAATTAAAGGGGTCCCAGAAACACAATGAACAAATTAATTGCGTTGTAACAAGCTTATATTAGAAAAAATAAATCTGATCATTCATAAGGGGGTGGTCGTTCTGCTATAAATAGACCAAATAAATGTTTATGCCACTTTAAAATTACTGCTAATGAGATGTTTCACCCTGCTGCTTTAAAATCACACCTACCAATTAAAAAAAAGAAATATTTTTAAAATGTGGGTCACTGAGACAAAAACCTGAATCCAACGTCTGTCATGGGAGCCTTGACATGAAAAAAGTTTGGTCAGCTCTAGTTGCCTGAATGAGTCTGCATCCCCTAAACCCGTCCCAGTAAACTAATTGGCGTTACTAATAGATGGCTGGATGAACTGCAGCCCTGTGTGGCAATGAATTCACACGATCCGGTGTCATAGCTGAAGGACTTGTTTCAAAATGCAAATGAATGATGACCCTGTTATGTGTCCGTCAATTTGGAGATCCATGTTACCAGAGCGTCACAATGAGCCCCTTGTTCTTGCAGGAAAAATACAATTAGGGCCCCCTCGGGCAGGAAAACGTATAACAGAAAAAATGTATTTAGAGGCAGACTTTCCTAAATATTAGCTAATTCAAGCAATACATGTAAAGTATTCCAACGTATCTTGAGGTAATTGCAGATTTCTTTAAACATCAGGCTCTGCTTTAGAGTAATGTTTTATAAGCTTGCAGGAAAGATTCATCTCGCTGTCAGATGGTCTCTTTTGTAGCTCCTATGTATAGACAATACTGTAAAGAGAAAGATGCTCCTCAGATAACCTTGAACGCATTAAAATCTGGCCCTGTGTGTGTGTGTGTGTGTGTGTGTGTGTGTGTGTGTGTGTGTGTGTGTGTGTGTGTGTGTGTGTGTGTGTGTGTGTGTGTGTGTGTGTGTGTGTGTGTGTGAATGAATGAATGCCTCAAGAGATTCCTCTGCAATTTTCTAAACTTCTTCTTCTACCACGTGTTCCCCTCTCTGATCCACATATTGTTTTGCCACTGACAGATGCCAGAATACAGCCGTGTGTGTGTGTGTGTGTGTGTGTGTGTGTGTGTGTGTGTGTGTGTGTGTGTGTGTGTGTGTGTGTGTGTGTGTGTGTGTGTGTGTGTGTGTGTGTGTGTGCCAAATAAGCACAGCCTGCCTGATGTTTGAAACTGCTATTCCCTCCCTATACTGAAAACTAAAGACAAAGCAGAAAGCAGAAATAAAAAAAAAAAAACATAAAAAGTCCAATATGCAAAGCAGAGCATGTATTCACACGTCCACTGCAAAGGAAGGTCTAGTTCTCTTTTTCTACTTAAAACTGAGACGGAATTAAATGCACAAATAGTCTAATTTATTTAAAGGTTATCAGTAAGACCTCCCTCACATCCTCAAACTGTTGAATCAATCTTTTGTTTCTTATAAATATAAATTATACAGCACACTTTTCAGAGAGCTACATAGAGTCTGTGTAGTTTGTGTTTTGTTTCATTCTAAATACAGCATTTTATTTAACTTTCCTTCTACTTCCCACCTCTGGAGGTCGCTGTAGATCCCATCTTTTACACTCTAATTCTCTCCATTCAGCTCAATGAAGCTTTGTTGGCATGACATTTTGATTAAAAGATATGCTGCCAAAGCACATGCATAGAGGAAAATGAATAATACATGCATGGAAGACATGAAACAGTAGTTATGTACGTTTATTTTAATCAAACAATGCTCTGAAACAGATACATTTAAATGATATGTAATCATACGAAAGTAAAGAAAAACGTATTTACAGTCGCTGCCTTTTGTGCCACAGTTTACCTGTTTGTTGTGTCTCTTGCTGTATTCCTGATGCCTTTTTCAAAGAGAAAGAAAAGTGCAAGACAGTAATATTCATCTTTTTCTTTCAGTCCCCCTGAAGCAGGGAAACCTGAGTGCAGGTTTATCTCTTTGTCTGAAGCAAAGAAAAAGCATTTTACAGATCTGGCAGGAGAAGCATTTCAGAGAAAACCCCTGGCCATCCTGAGACACTACGACTGTTTGCGCTTGACAGACTCTGCCTTGCTTTGCCAGCATTAATTATATTTCACTTGAAAACGGCTTTTTATATTTCAAAGGTGTTTAACACAGACAGATGTTTGAAAGCAATAGGGATTCTGATGAGGAGCCTTATTTTTCTCAGTAAAAAAATACAACGTAAATGGTGTCTCACTGTGCTTTATGGGGGATTTCTTTCTTGAAAATTAATTTAATGAAACATTTTGAATACACAACAGTCTCTTTTCATGTCATATTTCATCCTCCAGACATAGTAATATTGTTCCATCAGGCCTTGAATATACTGGTACATTCTGGGATGGAGTCCAAGCTCATTTGCACCACATTTAACTAGCTCTGAATGTATGTAAGCTAAATTTCCAGATTTGATTTGCAAGAAGAACATAAACCCAATTGGTTGTAAAATTGGAGTATCGCTTTTGAAACAAGACTCTGAAAAAAGAAGAAGTAAAATCTATAATCCAAAGTATTTCAGGAAGGAGTATCTCCAGTTTGTGTTTGGCTAAATTCTCCTGTTCTGTCCTGGTGGTTTGAGCGACACTGAGACCATCTATCCATCCATCCAAGAGCCTCTTGAATCCTCCACAGCACGTCCCACAGCTGCCCTCATCATGCCCGTAATAGAGGCCAGCAAGAGGGGAGACGATCTGGGAGACACTGGCTGGCGGACAGAGGGAGAGGGAGAGGGAGAGGGAGAGGGAGAGGGAGAGGGAGAGGGAGGGAGGGGGGGAGATGAGACAGATGTTTGACTCTCAGCTCTGGGGCGATGAGATCAATCCATCCTCCGAGGCAGACTCAGAGAGATGGAAAGATTGAAGCGACGTCTAATAGTACAGTTGGCTGCTCTCTTTCCTTTCTGAATCCCAGACGTCAAATTATAGATCCAAACAGCCTGACTACACCTGGAACGAGCAGCCACTGTGAGAAAGAGGAAGATGAAGAAGAAAGTCTGTCAGCTTGAAAGAGGTTAGATAACACAAATTGTGCATATTATATATGTATAGTGTGAGTACAGTTATAATGTGGGGATGTTTAGGTTGTAATAAGACAGAGAAACAAGCAGGCCTGCATCATTTTGGTTTCACCAATGGAACCGCAGATAATGATCATATGAAGGGCAGGGTTCTTCTGACTCTTTTGAAAGTAATTTTATGCTTCCCTAAAATTTGTAGCGTCACATTTTGATTGTATGAGTCAAATGTCAAATTGATGTGGTCAAACTGGAGTTTCTCTGCAGGATTTTCAAGATTCAAAATCAACCATAGTACACACCCGATCAATATACGGAAGAATCAAGAGACATTCAAAGAGAAGAACATGCTGTCTTTAAAACACAAAGGAACACACAACAATTCAACTCAAACCACAAACACAAAGTAGACTCTTAACAGACACTCAACACAAACTTTTTGCCTAAGTCAAAACCTCCAAGAAATAATTTAGCAATTTTTCTTTTTTTCCAGGCTGATGGTGGGAGGTAATCGGTCCATATAGTTTAATGATTTGATCATCTGGACCAGTGTGGCTGCAGTTGAAGGAGCCTGGAATTCAGCCATTTTGACTGAGTGTAAAATATTCATGAAGTACCAATGGTGGCCCATCTGACTGGCTGGGGAACAGCTGATGGGTCTCTGTGCCTCTAGAGGTGCAGCATCTGTCCATTTGGGGAAAGTGAATATGCGAAGTGCATGCTCCAGTTTACATGTGCGTTTTTGTGTGAATGCTCGTCTTTCTAGACATGCATGTGTGTATGAGAGCACACATCCTGATGCATGTGTGTGTGTGTGTGTGTGTGTGTCATGATGTCTCATTGGGGAGCTAGACATCAAGAGAAACTGTGTATTTAACTTGCTTATCTCCAGACGGTGGAGGATCATTTAAGAAATTATCAAAAAGCAAATCCCAGTTTTATCAGGATCTGTCCTTGTCAATCAAATATCACACTCAAACACACACACACACACACACACACACACACACACACACACACACACACACACACACACACACACACACACACACACACACACACACACGGTGAACATCACTAGTGCAGTCAGCTCTGCTGTGTGTGATGTGTTAAAGTGAGTGCGTCTTTTTGAATCTGAAGTCTCAGCTATTCTATATGTATCTGTTTGTGTCCCGGCATCAGCACATCACAGCTCAGCAGTGTGTGTACATGTGTGTGTGTGTGTGTGTGTGTGTGTGTGTGTGTGTGTGTGTGTGTGTGTGTGTGTGTGTGTGTGTGTGTGTGTGTGTGTGTGTGTGTGTGTGTGGTGTCTGTGTGTGTGTGTGGGCTGTTCGCACCCGTGCGTGTGAAGCTCGCAGAGAGCTCTGCAGCTTTGGCTGTGGCTGTATGATGGACATCTGGAAGCTAAATTGGTTAATGGCGCCTCCAAGCCAACAGCCAGCCGGCCATCCCCGTCACTGAGCTGAGAGAGGGTGTGTGTGTGTGTGTGTGTGTGTGTGTGTGTGTGTGTGGCGGGGGTGGACTGAAGTGGTGAGGGGACTCTACATCTGGCCAGCCGTCCTGTCACAGACAAACACCCCTGCTGGACATTTAGGGGCCTTTCCCTTCCAAATAATTTCGTTTTTGTATTATCTTCAATACGTTTCAAACAAAATCTCATTTGTTGTGTTCACACAAACAAACTGCTGCAGTTAAGACCATAAAGCAGCAGCACATTTGGCTTTGATCGCTACACCACAATGCATTGTTGCATGTGACTCAGTTAACCTTAATGCAGCTCGATATTTAAAGTACTTCTTATTTTGAGGGACCCACGTCAGGTTTCACTGTGACTCAGAATCCCACAACATTCTGACAACCTTTTTTAATTAATTCTATTAATATGTATAAACACCATAAAAACAAATAACAGAATAAAAAAAAAAAGAAAAACATAAATAAACATAAATAAATTAAATAAACACATATTTAAGCAGGTGTGTGGTGAATGCTAACATCAGCATGCGTACATGCTCACAATGATAATGCTAACATGCTGATGTTTAGTAGGATTAATGTTACCATGTTCACCATCTTTGTTTAGTGTGTAAGCATATTTGATAATTAAGCCAGACACAAAGCACAGCTCAGGAAGATAGAAGTGCCATTAATCCTGTATTTTTTTTTAAGTAAAATTTAATCCGATGATCCGGCTAGAGGAGAAGTCATATGATCATCAGAGTGTTTACATTTCATCTTGAATGCTTGCACCAAATTTAATGGTAATCCATCGGGTAGATGTCGAGATATTTCACTGGAATAGCGCAACCTTTGACCAGCTGGTAGTGCCAGAGGAAATGTTGAGGGTTCATCAAAGTCAGTGGGCTTCATCCTCTGTGGACCATGAATGTATATATGTAATTACATGACAATCCACTTGACAGTTGGTGAGATATTTCATTCTGGAACTAAATGATGGATCGCCAAACAGACACACCCTGTCACTAAAAATGAAACATTAACTGATAGATTGCAATTAAAAAACATGCATGCATATAAAAATCAAAAACGATATATATATGTAAATAAATACACCGATAGCAGTGTGTCTGTTGAGCGCTCCATCATTTAAGTCCATGCTTTTATATATATATATATATAAAAGGACTTAAATGGTATATATATATATATATATATACATATATACAGTACATCCACACATCCATATATATATATATATATATATATATATATATGGATGTGTGGATGGAGACTGATAATAACAGAAGGACAAGAGAGGAGCCAGTCATCACTGTAAAGAAAGAGATGAAGAGGCCCAGGGAAAATAAAAGGTATAACTAATGAGAGTCCAGGGTTGTGATGTGGACGACAAAGGACCCATGTCTTCCTTCATTCACTACAGCAATTAGTGAATGAAGAGTGCAGTTTATTTTGTTGTGACTGTGATGTAACAAGTTTAGCACCCATAATCACTTGTAAAGGGAGTATTGGGAGGTATTATGGTATTTTACCTCAGCTTGGGTATTATAAGAAACAATTATTTCTATATGTATCTGAATAACCCAAACGCTGCCATAGCAACCAGTGTAACATGGCTAGTTGTTCATGGGAGCAGAAACTGCCTCAGACTGAAATGTTTCACAGCTCTCTCATACGAGGAGCTCCTTGATGATTTCTTGTTCTGTTAGAACACATAACAATAACCAGACCTCCAGAAGCCAGATATACTGTTGGGTTTGCTGCAGCTGCTTGATCTGTCCAATCAGAATACACATGCAAACAAAGAGAGAGGGAGAGACGGGGAAACACCAACATGGGCAGAGCTTTAAATAAATACTGCAGATGCAGAATAGCCGAATCCAGGCCAAGAGGGCACAACCAGCGGAGTGATCTCCTCAAATCTTTACTCTGAGATCTCAGAGATCATGTTGAAAAAGAAAAGCGCCACTGTAGCCTCTGTTCTGCTCTGACTGTCTGCCTGCCTGTCTGTCTCTCTTCAGTCCAGATGTCAGAGGAACTAGCCAACAGCTGCAGCAGGAAATGAGCCCCCAGGCAGTGAAAAGGCTAATACACTTCCACACAGAGACCAAAACAAAACGTGCACACACACACTAATGTCACATAAAAAGTTTCTTGGGACTAAATCAAATTAATTGTATCTGTGTTTGTTTGTAACCCAGAACATAGGGCTGTACATGTGCACATTAGGATACTCTCTGTAAACATACCCATGCAATACAGTACTTTCAAACCTCTGTCAGTATCCATGTGTCTTTTTTTCTACTGGATTCATCCATTTTGCGGAAAAAGAGTGTGCCAGCCTGCCAGCCTGCCTGCCACATCGCCAGCCCCGAGCCAGCGGGAACATTTGCCTTGTGGCTCCAATTCCCAGGAATGCCTAACCTGCGCCAGCTGTTGAGAACATGTTACCTGTGCCAACAATGCGCCGGCTCTGCCCACCACATCAGCTGCCGCTCTGTCTCCATCTGGGCGTGAGATTGGATTTGTGTGTGTATTTGTTTGTTTGCAGCTTACTGTATCTTACTCTTCACACATCTGTATTTACGCTTGCATCTGTGTGCACGAATGCACAGCGTCTCTCATGTGAGTAGTGTGCACAAGTGTGTGTGTATATGCATGTATGGCAGTGCGCACTGTGCATTGTGTGTGTGTGTGTGTGTGTGTGTGTGTGTGTGTGTGTGTGTGTGTGTGTGTGTGTGTGTGTGTGTGTGTGTGTGTGTGTATGTGTCTCCATCTGTGTGTGTGCTGGGCCTCTCTTGCCTGCATCTGGAGCAGCATTGAAGAGGCTTTCCAACAAGGCCAATGGTGGCCAGCCTGCCAAACAGCCCAGATGTTAGTTCTGTAAGCCTCAGGCTAAATCGAGGGAGCCACACTCTCATTATTCAGGAATAGGAAATTGCAACCACTTTTTTTTATAGCAGAAAAGGGAGACACCATGAAAGAAAAAAAGGGGGGAAGTAAGAGAAAGAGGCAGAGGTGTGAAAAGAGAAACGGATAAGATGTAATTTGATGTGATGGCTACTAAAAGACCTCCTCACAAAGCATATAGAACAATTATAAATAAATCTGACCAAATGACAGGATCATGGTCATCAAGGTGTTATATTCTTTTTATTTTCTTCAACATCATTTCTATTTAACTGTCTGCATGTCGAAGTGCCCTTGAGCGACACAGTTAACTCAGACTGTGCTCCCAAGCGTTTTACGAGGTAAACTTTCATGTATGTACATGACAATTGTAAATAAGTTCAACTTGACCTGAAAAAGCATGCATACTTTATACCAAGCCTTTCAAAATACGATGAAGATTTAAGTCAAAAACTCAGAGTTGACCATTGTGTTAGGCATGATCCCAAACCTTGCAAAGACTTTGGTGAGTACAATTCCCAACTGATAGATATGATCGCCCAAATTAACAAATACAAGATCCAACTTGTATTATGCCGCACTCCTTCTTTATGTATATGCAATTTGTAAGTACTGAAAACAGCCGAAACACGCCACACCACAAGTATGCTTAGACCTGCATAATTCATTCTCTTCAACAATCTGTGATCACAACATTAACAGATCATCTCCTTATAAAGTTGATAATACAAACGGGCTCGCACACATTTGATTATTTAAACATCCATTCAAACATAATTTGTTTCTGGCCACCTGAAGTCCAATATTCACCCCAACAACTCATTAGGAAAATATCTGTCTCTTCAGCTGCTAGATTATCGAGCTATAGTTACTAACTTTGTTTGTCTCTTTGAGCAGGTAGTGATCAGTGGGGTTTTTGTGGCTCTTTTTACTGAAAACAGCTGCCTGATGCGGATGAGCATGTCGCTGATGAGAACGGTGAGAGTGAGCAAAAATAGAGTGTTAGTTGTGGCCACAAAAAACAAAGTGAAAGATGCTAAAAGGCTTCAATGAGCTGAGAGGAACTGTGGACACACACATACACTTAAGTATGCATTTGAAATTTCTGAATGTTTGCACGTTTACAGTACTAAAGTAACCAGACATTAAAATGAAAGAAAATGACATCACAATGTCCTCTCTGTCCTTCCTGTGAGCTTTTAAAGTCACTGTTTTCTAGACACACAGAAAGCCAACATCCCTCCAAAATATTCCTTTTTGTAAACAGGACAGCAGTTTTGAAGCAAAAACACAATATGTTCATTCACCATCAAACAGTCGGACTCAATTAGCTTGATCATCTGGACGTGTAGCTGTTATGTTGGGGCAGATTTGGCTGTGTGTGTGTGTGTGTGTGTGTGTGTGTGTGTGTGTGTGTGTGTGTGTGTGTGTGTGTGTGTGTGTGTGTGTGTGTGTGTGTGTGTGTGTGTGTGTGTGTGTGTGTGTCCTATGGTAACCACAGAGGTGGCATCTGCCAGGGCGCTTTAGCTCTGTTTGTGAGATCCATGTGTGTGGACTTCCACAGGGCTTAGAGAACGTCCGCTCCCCCCCCCCATATGGTGAGCTGCCACTGGGGCAACACAGTGCAGCACTCCCCTGTGTGGGACCTCCATCCAGCCATCAGACTGACCGAAATAAACAACAACAACTGGACATGAGGGCATGATGTCGTATTTGTTAGGATGTTTTTTTGGGATGGGATATTATCTCCTTAAACCTGTGACGAAAGACCACAGAGGACAGAATAATCTTTTTCTCACGTGAATTACCTCGGTCATATGTCAGTTTAGGGATCCAAAATCTGTTTTTTGGATAACTCTTTTTGTAAACAAACTTTTAATTTCCTATGCAGCAGATTGGACTTCTAAATCATATCACACGGGTTAAATGTTTATGGCTGATAGGTGTCACATGTAACTGATGCTGGCTTTGACTAAGCTTGTTTAAAAGGGCAAACCAATGAGGGATATGAGGACAAGAACACAAAAAGACATTTAACTAAATAGCTGTGAATTGGTCGTCGTTACTCCACGTCTAGTCTGCACTGACAGCTTTCTATCAAACACAGCATACGACACATTTGGGAAATGCAAATTGCTGAGAGATAAAAGCTAACTGAGAGACATATCCTCCCCTGACAGATATCTTTTCTCACATCTGCCTCCCTCTTCCTGCAACACAGATGTTACACTGCAGTTTGTTCTGAGAAGGAGAAGACGTCTCCTCCTGTGCCTCCCCAAGGAGCGTGTAGCCTGGGGAAAATCACATTTACACATAAAGTGTTAATGTGTCTCTGTGAGCAAGTGTGTGTGTGTGTGTGTGTGTGTGTGTGTGTGTGTGTGTGTGTGAAGACGAATAGAGATGGAGACAGAGAGAGAGTCTTACAAAGGAAGTAAAGGAGGCGCAGACCAGAAATAGGAGGTGGCAGGATTGGAAACTGGGGTCCCTCCGGGGCCATCAGAGGCTTTGGAAGTGTGTTTGTGTGTGTGTGTGTGTGTGTGTGTGTGTGTGTGTGTGTGTGTGTGTGTGTGTGTGTGTGTGTGTGTGTGTGGGAGGGGGGGTACCTCTGCTCTATCCTCTGGCTGTACTCAAACTGTGTGTGTTTTTGGTGTTGATCTCACCCAGTTGTTGGAAAGCCAAACACAGTCTGTGCACCCAGATGTTGACAGATGTGCTGTGAACAACCTAACCTCCTCTGAAACTCACACACACATACACACACACATGCAAGGAGAGATAGCAACATGTATCCTTCCTGCACCCCCTCTGGAGAGAATATTTTCTGGCCTGCTCGAGATATTCAACAAATACCACAATAATTCCTAAAACCAACTTCAGTCCTGCTGTGCTCTCGAGGGATCAATGTCCACTGCGCTGCTCCAGATGTTCTATAAATAACTAAGACACACAGAACTTGCCTCATCCAGATGTGTGTACTTCCTAAGCCACGGTCTCAAAGAGAAATGGAGAGAGGGTGCCTAGCAGACTAACAGCTGGAGCCGTCAGTAGAACTATAACTAATGCAGCTCTCCCTAGTGGCCCGGAGTTGTTCCTGCACACAGATGTGCACATGCAGGGAGGATGTGAGGGACATGGGGATGTTTTGAGTGGTGGGACGTTTAGCTGTGTCTGTCACAGGTCCATCTGATACGGATGTTTTAGGGATCCAGCTGTTGTTTTTCATTCTATCCCATCCTGACCTGTTCTGTCCAATCCCACCTTATTTGTGCAGTCCTATCCTGTCCTGTCTTTTCCTACCCTATTTGTCCTGTGTTCTGTCCAATCCTCTTTTCCCTGTCCTATCCTACACTATTTGTTATGTCCTGTCCTTTTATTTTGTCCCATCCGATCCTTTCCTGTCTTTACTTACCTTACTTGTCCTATCCTATCCTTTCCAATCTTGTTTTACTCTGTCCTATGCTACCCAATTTGTACTATCCTGACCTATCCGTCCTGTCCCTTCATGTCCTATCCTTTCCTTTTCTGTTCTGTCCCGTGTTATTTTGTCCTGTCCTTTCTTGTCCAATCTGTGGTATAGGATTGGACAAGACAGCACTGTTCTATTCTTTCCTGTCGTGTTCTGCATATCTCCATATCATTTAATACATTTTGACTTAATATTAAACAATCAAACTAAGTGTTTTGCAAAAAGTTTTTATTTAACTTTTTAAGAACTTTTAAATTTAAAAACTGAGATAATCTGGTCATCTGGACTGTGTGGGTGGGGTTTAATCAGATTTGATTGAAAGAAAAACAACTGCACAACTGTCATGAGATTTTGATTTCAGTATTGCTAAATACTAATTGGTGCATGAATTTTTGTTCAGCTTTTGCCTTTCAGTTTAAACAAGTTAGAAAAACTTAAAAAAAATCTAACTGGTTCAAGCTTTGGCAGAAAACAATGTGTTTATATATACATGCCTTTTGCTTATTGAAGAAAGTAAATATAGAAAATAGGATTTCAGGGCCTTTAAGCATTTGTGTACTGTAAGACTAAGATTTGAAAACAAGAAGGCAAGAAAACATGGAGAGGTATTATTTTGGAGACAAAAAGGCTGTCAGTAAAGAGTTAGGAAGAACAAAACTGGCGAAATAATGATTTTTTATATATATTAATAAATTATTATTTCTAATAAACTTTAAGTTTGAGTTTCTATAAAGATCATATATTGTGAACGTAGCTTGAGAGAACTTATTTCTGATACATTTTGTAATGTGTTCAGCCATATGTCAAGGTCACACCTCAGCAGTGGCATCAGCCCTCCTCTGGAACAAAAACAGATCAAAGTTCTCCCCGTCCTCTCGGTCTGCCATCCTCCCACTGCTTCATTGACTCAACCACTGAGCAGAATCTGCACTGATGGCACCCAGTGGAACTCCAGCATGCAGCTGGAAGAGCAGTGAGAGAGGAAGTGTGTGTGTGTGTGTGTGTGTGTGTGTGTGTGTGTGTGTGTGTGTGTGTGTGTGTGTGTGTGTGTGTGTGTGTGTGTGTGTGTGTGTGTGTGTGTGTGTGTGTGTGTGTGTGTGTGAGAGAGAGAGAGACAGAAACAGAGGATTCATATGCATGTTCATGTCACACAGTCCAGTGCCTGGAGATGTTTACTTCACTGATGGAAGGATGGGGTTTCTGGCTGCTCCGGGTGTCTCATGCAGGTAACATCTGTCTTCAACGGCTGAGACCTTCATTCGTAATATTCACTCATAGCTGAAAATTACACATAGACAATAATACAACACAACTCCTTCATTGTTTGTCCTGTAAACAAATGTAACCTCGGGCCTACAAACTCTCACTCTCATTCTTCCCGTCACTTCTTTATGACGTTAGGAAGCATCAGAACAAACCTGAGCAGTAAATGAAGAGCCTTTGCTTTGTGGCTCAGCTCTCTCTTTTTATCACCATGGTGCAAAATGACTCCTACATCACTGCAGCAGCTTCCGCTAAGCAGGGGTCAATCACATAATTGCTTTTACGCTCACTCGTAAATAATCCTGCCGTCGCAGTGGAAATACGACTTCCCGACTAAGACGTTGCACATGACCATGCTCAGGCCAGAGGGGGCTTTAGAAATACTTCTATATACTTGTTTTTAAGATGAGATGTTTTAATGAACTATGAACTCTTTATCAACAATGCGTTATCATAATGTTGCAGTCATTACTTACTTTAAACCTTAAGAATGAATGATGTTTTCAAAACAATATATCTGAATCTGATGCAATTTACTGAAGTGTTTTCATAATTAGGAAGTGAAAACTGTACAAGCTTTAAATCAGCCTAAATCGGCAGAGATACATGAACATAAAAGTCCTATTTACTGCTTCCACGTAACAGCTGGAAAATACCAAACAACAGTGGTTCAGTGGAAAATATTTTACAGTTGTTTTTATAGTTTTACAGCAAACAATCTTAGATAAAGAGAAGATTACATTTGCCTTTCAAAGGTGAAAAGTACTCAGAGAAAAGGGATTAACAGAGATGTAAATGTGACACTTTTATATGTATATTTATTAAATGCAGTCTTCATTTTATATTTGTATGTAATATTAAGCATGGGACAGAGCTTACAATGAAGTGCAAGTTTAAACAAGTATGCCAGTTATTTAAAGACAGTATTTGGGACACAAACACAATCAAACACAATTGATATTAATTGTGTATGTCTGTTTAAAGGTACTAGCATTGGTCTACGGCTATTTATCACTGCATTCTGGTAATATGAAAGTGCTTTGGGTTTTTGGTTGAGAACATTGATATATAGATTGCAAATGATCAGCTTAATGACAAGTTTATTATCCATACTTTTCTAAACGTAATCAAAATCTGTTTCCACTCCTCTGGCCTCCAGCCCTTAATTTTAGGGCAGAGCAGCTGCACGCTGTAGAGCAACCCGAGAAACCAGACCGCTCCAACCCGAGGGTAGAGGCATGTGTGCGAAGAGAGGACAATACGAGTGTGTGTTTTGTGTGATGGAGGGTAGGGGGGACAGGGTGTTTTTTTGGGGGGAGTGCAACCTGTCTGCTCTTGAGCAGAAGGTATCCACATACACACAGGTGCACACAAACACACACTCTCTTCACATTTGAATATGTGAACATATTTGTGGATACAAGCATATTAACAGGCTAGCAAACTAACACATGTATGCACAGACAAACGCTGCATGTTCACTTTAAAACCAATGTGTCAAGGTCTAATTTAGAAAACTGACCTCATCTTCTCTCTTCCTCACAGTGACATATATCAACATCTGAGCTTTTATCATATAATGGAGTAGAAAAGGGAAAACTTTATATTGTGGTGCATCAAATACAGTAACCCAGCAGTAAATCATACCTTTCCAACGCTATTATTGAAGTTTAGTGCAGCTGTAATGTCCAATTAAAATGACAGAAGTATAGATTAAATACAATTGAATTTTGGTTCCGTTTGTGGACTGGATTGCCCTAGATGTTCCTTTTATTTTGTCCACCTCTTGCACTTTACAGCATCTTAAATTGGGGTCACTCTAACCGAGATGATAGATTAGTAGATTATCTAAAAACTGTTGGCATAATAATGAAATATGAGCAAGATTTTTTTTTGTCATTATCAGGACAATGTTTTGCTGTAACGTTAATAAAAGTGGGGATGGTTTCAGTCAATCATTCATATTCAACATGATCTTGCTTCACTATCATGTTTTTGCATAACAGCCTATATATAGTGTTTCCACGGTAAAATTGATCAAAGACAGATTTATTCTACACTCTGAGACATCAATAACATAAAACAGCAACTTTTTAAAAATAGTTTATAGGTTGAAGGCTGCTTAAAATACATATACACATTTTATCTGGTCATCTGGTACTCCGCTGACTACATTTCACACTTGAGTGCAAAATAGGTGACCCAGAACAGAGCAGAGCCGTGCTGGACCATACTGGCTCCCAAGCTGTCCTGCTGTACAGCACACCTTCGACACCGTGGCTGCAGCTGCTCTGCCCTGTCTCGTGTGTGCATATGTGCATGTGTGCCTGTTCTTGAGCGTACGTATCCCCTGCACAGGGTCTGTCTGGCCGCAGCTGTCCTTACCTCCATGCGGGTCTCGGGGGCGAGGCTGACCTCTGTCTCCTGAAGCCGCTTCAAAGAGACCTGGGACGGGCTGAAGGGGTACGGGGGTGCCTGGCCGTCCAGCACGGCTGCTGCTTCCCTGGGCTTTGGGAGCTGGGTCTGGAGTGGAGGTAGAGGGGGTTGGAGGCATGGAGCGGGGGCATGGGTGTGTTGCAGGAGGTGAAGGGAGTCGCAAACATGGGGAGGGGGGGGATATGTGTGTGGCAGGAGGGCAGAGACAGGAGGCATGGGGGGAGGGATGTTTTCATAGTCAAAAGCTGGAAGTTTAGCTTTGCATGTGTGTGTGTGTGTGTGTGTGTGTGTGTGTGTGTGTGTGTGTGTGTGTGTGTGTGTGTGTGTGTGTGTGTGTGTGTGTGTATGTGTGCCGTTCAACCTGGACAGACCTTCTGTGCTCTGGTGTCACCTCGGAGTGTCAAGGGTGTGTGTGATTCACTCAGCAGCGCACCATCTCACCCACAGGGAGTAAGGGGTCCAGCTTGGTTAGAACTGATGGCACATGGGCCCCCGGGGGGGCCACCGTCACATTGGGGTCCCAGTGGAATAGACGGATTATCGACCACACACACCCATATAGGACGAAGGACAAAATAATTGAGGAACTCATGCAATCTAGTTTAACAACCCTGTAATAAATGCATTTATGAAGTCCCATAAAATGACAAATAATCCATGTTTTTAGGTGATGAAATTGTTGAAAAAATGGACACAGGGAGGAGGAAGTAAAGGAAGGTGACAGGAGAGATCAAGAAAGAAAAGGAAGGAAACAAAAAGAAAGAAAGGAATGGACACTGTGGTCAGAATTTCACATTTTTATTGAGGCTTTATTTTGTGATGTTTGTGTTGTTTCTTCCTGTTTTATTAGTCTTGGTAGCAGCGGGATGGTAATCTAGATCCAAACTAATCTCAACAACTATTTGATGGGTTGGCATGACATTTAGTACAACATTCATGGTGCCCAGAGGATGAATTCTATGGAGTTTTCTGAGTCTCTGACTTTTCCTCTAGCAACAAAGTTTTTATTTAGCCTTTATTTTTTTAGTTTTAAGTGAAATATCCCCCCTCAAGGTGAATTCCAGTAACTTTGGTGACCTGATTTATTCTATTCTTACATGCATTTTACTGCCACAATATGTACTGTTTATTGCTTGTTAACCTCCCTCTCTTACACACGCACACATACTGTATATACACACACATGGAAACCTAACATGCCAGAAGTTCACAAACATACACCATGTGGTGCACTTGAGAGTGAGATCACGCACTGATGAGCAAAACATACCTAGAGGATCACACCTCAAAATGTTGTTCTCCTACAGCTGATCTGACTGACTGGACAGACTCACAATTCCACTGCAAAAAATATTGTTCATAATGATGCCTCGGGGGAAACCCAGAAAATAGAGAAGTGCACTTATTATAGCGTCGCTGTTTAAGTATTTTTATATTGGTTCATGTAGAACACACCCTATGAAATATGCATTTGTATGCTATAATGATTGCCATCTCGATTTGGATCTTTACTGTCATGTGATATTTTTACAACATTACAGTCCATGCAGAGAAAAACAAGCTCTCCCATCTTCTTAAAAAACAATTGTTGTGTAAGATATTTATGCTCACACATTTTGCTTCTCCTTTTACATTTCCAACAGAACATTATAAAAATCTAAACATTCAAGCATGCCTTCTCAGGGTATCAGTAAAAACTTTTGTAAAAATGTTGTGCATACATTTACAATGGCCAGATGATCAATTCTGATAATTTTGGTCACCTTTTGACTTTTTCCTTGCGCCACCAGCAAGATTTTTTGTTATCTTGTGAAATATTTCAACATGTTTGTGATTGATTGGCCCAATATTTTGTGCAGGAATTCATGTTTCCCAGGCAATTTGATGATCATTTTCATCTAGGGCCACCAAGATCTTCACTTTGTCCTTGTGCTTATGCTTGAAACCTTAAAATCATAATTTAACAGTGCAGGACAAACATTTCACATGTGTGTCCAAGTTGATGACTGACTCTAAGTTGTTTGTTTGTGCATGTGTTTGTGTATGTGTGTGGGACACTTCTGGCCACAGCATTAGCAACAGAAGGGCTCCCCTGTGTTGTTCTTTTCTCCTTTTCAAGCTGTCTCTTTACCCCCACCTCCACTGCACACACACACACACACACACACACACACACACACACACACACACACACACACACACACACACACACACACACACACACACACACACACACACACACACACACACACACCACAACACAGACACACCCCAACACGCACACACACATATACACCTTCCCTGGCTGCTGGTTTTTGCCCTTACTCCCCCTCTGCACACTGGGCTGTGAGCAAAAGGCCAGCTGATGGCAATATGTGTATGTGTGTTAAAAAAAGAGAGTGAGAACAGTGCACACATATATCACCTGACACGCTAGGTCCACCTGTGTCTGCACTCTGTGCCCTGCCCCTGTCTCCCCACACCATGTGGAGAAAATAAGAGAGAGAGAGTAGGATGATGGAGGGCAAATTTAAAATGTACATCAATATATCATTCTTAAATGTCAAATGTTTGCATATCATGTCATTACTTAAGTGCTTTTATATGTGAAATGAGTTTGATAGAAAATAGATTTAGTGGGATGAAAGAAAAAGGAGAACACACTCTTAATTTCCGAAGGCTTTTCAACGACCAGACCTGTGCAGGGATGTCAAAACTCTCCATCACCTCCGTCACCTCTCACAATGTTTAAGCACTATAAAAGGACGGCTTGACAACAACCCACACGGGTATTTAAAAAATGTATTGTATCAACAAGCTGAGCCTTAAATGTGCCCTGAACATTTTGCTTTACACTAAACAGATCAGCTGTTCAGTAAAGATTTAGTCATGTGCTCTGCAGCTGTCTGTTCCTTCCGGCATTTAAGATGCTGCAATATACTAATGTCAAGAGGCCGCAGGGATTACTGACCCTACTGATTTACAGATAAATGTCTGCTCAGTTGCTTAGAATCTAGTATGTTTCTGTAAACAATAGACTAAAAAATATGTTTAAAAAAATCACCATGCACCTCACTAAATCCTTGTAGCTTATCACACATAATGCTTATCACATAAGCAATTTGTTCACTGCTTCAAATACAGATAAAATATAAAAAAAATGTCAGAGGGCATTATCACAACCCATTAACCAATTAAAACATTTGTCCTCAGCCAGTTATCCACTGAAATGATTTTTTTGGGGCTACCACTCAGATTAGGTAAGCGTTTTACTGTAGATGCATGCTTTCTTTAAAGGGGAATTCAAACCAATTTTACATCTGGATGCTGGTTTACTTGTCATGAGAAGTTAAGTGTGTGAAAACAGTTATACTGTATACTGTAGATTTCATTTTGAACAAAAAGCCTGACAAGCTGGACATGCTGGGTTTAAAAGACTTGGGTGTCTATAGACTACATCTGACCTTTAATTGTCTTCTTCTGTGGTGAATCAGAGATGCAAGGCTTTTCACCTGAGAGGGTGAAAATCAATATAAATATGGATTTTCATTATTTTCATGACATCATAGGCCTTGTTTCACAGAAGACATTCGGGCATGTCACAGTAGGAAATTACAGGTGAAAATAGTAAAATCAATAATGGTTTGATTCCAGTTAGTTGCTTGGTTTCAAGGTCCTGACTGTTTGCATGCTTGCTCACTGTCACACTGTCATAACTTACTGGGACACTGTGAATAGAAGCCAACTGGTTGCTATAGAGATATTAAGAACACCTGTGCTTGATCAAAATAGTTGGCGATTCATTTTTTGTCAATCGATTACTTGATTAATCGACTCATTGTTTCATCTGTACTTGTAGGCCTATGTACTCTTGGGTATTTAATTAATAACGAAACATCACCCGTTATCATAAGCTCTTCATCTGATTTGTATGCAGTCGGGAAAGTAACATTACTTAAGTGATTTACCTAAGTAAAATTTACAGGGACTTGTACTTAAGTTGAGTGTATCCCTTTTATGCCGCTTTATACTCCTGCTTCCAATCCACTACACTTCAGAGGCAAATATTCATCACTTTGTATACATTTATTTTATAGTTTTAATTAGTAGTTACTCTACACATTTAGATTATTTATACAAAATACATTTGTATAGATTAGCAACCCACCTTTACCAGCTGCAACATTAACATGATAAACACATTAATGCATCAATATTTTATAATACAGTATTAGACAATTATAATTGTGAAAAGGGCCATTCTACATAATGATTTCACTATATTTTTAGTAAGAACATTTATTCTACTACTTTTATTATTGCATCTCTAAACTGTGGTATTGATACTCTTACTTAAGATAAGATAAGATAAGATAAGATAAGATAAGATAAGATAATCCTTTATTAGTCCCGTGGCGGGGGAAATTTACAGGATTACAGCAGCATAGAGGATAGTGCAAACAAGAGACATAGTAAAACAAAAAAAACAAGATCAAAAACAAGTATTATAAATGAGCAATAAAAACACAGTAACTGAAAATATTATATATACAGACAGAAACTATTATAACTATTGTATTGCACAGTGCATTTGTATTGCACAGGTTTTCTTCCACCACAAACATTTGTATTCGTAAAGTAACTAGTGACTAAAGTTGTCAAATATTGAATAATGAAGTAAAAACTAGCCCCATACTGGGAGCAGAACCAGTACAGGCCTCTTTATATCTGTCTCTCAGGGATGAACAGCCTTAACACCGACTGATTCTCGCGATGGTTGGCTTATTAGCCTCCAGAGACACACGGGATGTTGGAATAGGATGATGAGAGAGGAGACACACACACACACACACACAGAGCTGAACGCGTTAACACCGAAAACGGGAGGACGAGGCGAGACGGTAGGACGTGTAAGTGTGTGTGTGTGTGTGTGTGCGTGCGTGTGTGTGTTTAGGTGTGTAAATGTGTGAGCGTGCATGGGAAAAAAAAAGGGGTTTGCCATTTTCACCGGGTGACGTCACTAGTTTTCCTGCTCGTAGCTTTATCGGAAATCCGTGTGATGCTCAGTGCTGGTGTTAATGTCACGGCTGAGGAGTCTGCGTTTCTGTCTTGACGAAAAAAAGGTATATATATGTGTGTCTTTTTTTTTTTTTTATTTCTTTATGAAAATGATTTGCATGTTTCAGAACATGCATGCAGTTTTTTTTTTCTGCCATGCTGCATGCAACACGCGTCATGTTTGACAGCCGTCTTGCAGCGTGACGTAGATGATGCGGTGCTGGAGCGTCTCATTCATGGTCGCAGGGTTTCACGTCCACATTCATCCAAACAGCTAAGTGCATTCATTCATATGACATTAGTATTATTGAGGCAACTCAATATAATGTTGATTGTTTTAAATAGTTATAGTATGAATTAAAAGTAAATGGACAGCAGTCTAGGTATGACTTGATTGGTGACTGCACAACTAATTAACAACTACTCAGTATCACTTAATATGTACATTATATTCTAAATTAGTTTATTCGTCTATGAAATGTCAGAAAATTGTGACAGGTTCACTGACCAACAGTCATAAACCCAAATATATTCACATTGCATTGATATAAAACAGAGAAAATACTCACATTTTAGAAGCTGGTACTAATATACTTGGTGTCTTTGCTTAAAAGTACTAATATACTTGGTGTCTTTTCAGAAATATAACTTTAACACGTCCACATTCATCCAAACAGCTGAGTGGATTCATTAATATGACATTACTATTATTGAGGCAACTCAATATAATGTTGATTTAAATAGCTGTAGCATAAATGGACAGCAGTCTAGGTATGACTTGATTGGTGACTGCACAACTAATTAACAACTACTTTCAGTATCACTTAATATGTACATTATGTTCTAAATTAGTTTATTCGTCTATGAAATGTCAGAAGATTGTGACAGGTTCACTGACCAACAGTCATAAACCCAAATATATTCACATTGCATTGATATAAAACAGAGAAAATACTCACATTTTAGAAGCTGGTACTAATATACTTGGTGTCTTTGCTTAAAAGGTGCAAAATAGTTGAATAGTTAACAAATTATTCAGCTCCACTTAGTGAAAGCAGCATGTCAGCAGCAGCTCACATTTTAGAAGCTGGTACTAATATACTTGGTGTCTTTTCAGAAATATAACTTTAACACGTCCACATTCATCCAAACAGCTGAGTGGATTCATTCATATGACATTACTATTATTGAGGCAACTCAATATAATGTTGATTTAAATAGCTGTAGCATAAATGGACAGCAGTCTAGGTATGACTTGATTGGTGACTGCACAAGTGGCCACAATTGTGATTAATAGGGTATGTCACACTCATGACAGATAATGATATGTATTTGTGGATAATGATGGGGGACAGGGTTTATTATGCTGCTGCATCAATGACGGACTCTTGCACCTAATGGTTACAAAGTGTTCTTAATATGTCATTGTGCAAGATGGTTCAACAACGAAGGATTGATTATAGACCCAATTTGCAACATCTTTATTATATGGAGGGTGGAGGATGAGTGAAGGTGTCTCACAGCCAGAAGAAATAAGCTGTTTTGAAATCTGCTGGAATGGCAGCTCATATTTCTGTGTCTCTTTCCAGACGTAGCAGGGTCACAAGGTTTTGGCCTGCGTGGGTATTGGGCCTTTGATCAGGGCTGGTTGATGCAACCCAGTAGCCTACTTTTTTAGTCTGACTGAAATGTGTCCAAACCACTGAGTACTTTAAACTGTTGCCTTCGCATGTTTGGTAAGTTTTGTAATCGTGTGTACTGGGTCTTTGATCAGATATTTCCTTTGCAATTTTTGAAAATGGAAGAGGACAGGTACTACCGTATGAAATACACTTTATCAGACATTTGGCTGTAATTAACAACTATTTACAGTATCACTTATTATGTACATTATATTCAAAATTAGTTTATTTGTCTATAAAATGTCAGAAAATTGTGGAAAATGCAAGATGACAGGTTCAACCAACCAATAGTCATAAACCCAAAGATATTCAAATTGCATTGGTATAAAACGGAGAAAAAACCTCACATTTTAGAAGCTGGTACTAATATACTTGGTGTCTTTGCTTAAAAAGTGCAAAATAGTTGAATAGTTAACAAATTATTTAGCTCCACTTAGTGAAAGCAGCATGTCAGCAGCAGCAGAAACTTCTGTCCTCCATCAGTGTATACAGGGGTCACGTTCAGAAACTGTGTGGTCACTTGCATTTTAACCGCGCTCACAGTCCAATACACAATTCCTGTAATTACGTGCACTAAATAAAATAAAATTTGACTTAAATCATGAGCATGTAAAGTGCTTGTGAAACACAAGCTCACACGCAGCCTGTGTGGTCAGCTATATTGATTAAAATATAATTGATTTTGTTCGTTAGATGTGCATTAGATGGACAAAACACATCCCATGTTAGCAGTGTAACACTTGAAGTCCTGCCAGAAACTGGCTTTCATTTTGGGAAAGAGATTTTGGCTCACTGCTGCTGATATGAGGCCACAGTTTGTGGTAAGAAGGGGTGAGGTGAGGTTTGCTGTCCTGACAGGAAGGTGGTAGAACTAAGAACGTGTCTACAAATACTTTTCTGTAAAGTTCTCCTCTTTGTAAACAATTTATGTGAAAGAGCCACACCAATTTATTTATTTATTTTTAAGCCCATTTCATATAGTGTTTTCAGCCACATTTACAATCATACCATAGGTTTAGAGCTACCACCATGGTTTCAGTTCACAAATACTAATTTGGCTCTATTTATTGTTTGTCAAAGTTATATTAACCAGTAATGCAGTTCCAAGAAGTGATTTGTTTTGAAAACAGTTAATGGTATTTTAATTGTTGGTTTACCAAGAGTTTGTGGGCACAGAGGAAATTAATACAAAATAGTTAGCAACCTCATTTTGGAGAATGTTTGAAAGTTGTTGAGGTCACAAGCATGCAAACGTCCATTTTTGTGTTTAAAAATGAGGAAAAGACCTTAAAGTATCAGCCATTACTCAAAGATTTGCTCTTTTTTTACACTATACACTTACACAATAGCTGTGTAGCGGTGTAACAGCAATTTGTAAATGTAAACAGCAAAGTTCTAGTCATGCTTAATATGTATCACAGCTGTGTGTAGGTTGTTTAGGTGTTTTCCACTGCCAGTGCCTTTGATACACGTAGAGCGACTAATGATGGGAGTTGACTGTCTGGTTTCTGACTCTATTTCCTGTGACTCTAAGTTGCTTCTCTTCACTAACTCCTTGTCCCCTGTCTCCTTTTCTTGTTGATGCCTCTGGAATGAAATATCATGAAATAAATGTTGTCTGGCAGGTGCTACCCCTGGCATGGCTGGTTCATCATGGCAGTGCATATCTCCATAGCAACAGCTGCCCTGGTGACAAGGGGTTGCCACTGTCTGGACATTTTGTTCCTCTCTTTTCCTCATGTCTCCCTTTCGTCTCCTCTAGCCTCTCAACATGCTTGTCCAGATTAAGGTTAAAGCTAACTACAACTTCATTGAATTACACTGTAGACTTAAAGCTTAATCCAGAGCAGTACAGTACAGTACCTATAAAAAGGATTCAATCCCCTTGAAAGTAATTACTAGGGCTGGGTATCATTTTGGATTTTCTTCTAAATCTGTGCTAATAAGTTGAAGCTTGGCGCAGAAATAATTTAACCTTAGTTTGACAATTATAAGCATGGTTTCTATAAACATGTTTTGTTTTTTTATTTAACAAAAAGTTTTCAAAAATCAACTTTTAACACAAGCAGCTGTATAACAAGAATTGTCTAAATATTTTTAATATAAACCAGGAATACTGAATAAGCAATATAAAGAGTCTGATCAGATATTTGAGGGCAGATTGGTATAGTTTTTGATATTGTCTAGACACTTTATGGTTGGTACCAAACAGCATTTAAAGAGTGATACCTAGCCCTTAAAATTACACACACTGTTATTCAGTGAAACAAAAAATTTTTTTTTTTACAAAAGTCCCGAGGGGGTGAAAATCTTGAATAGGTACTGGTAAGGGTGAAACTAACAATTATTTTCATTATAAAAACGTCTGTAAAAAACACCCTTCATTATTTCCCGCAGCACAAGATGTCCTAATATAAGAAACAGGAAACAATGATTTTAAGGTTATTTTTATATAACAATTAATAAATGATCAAAATAGTGATACTTGCTGTAAAAGGGAACACTAAGTGAAAGCATTGTAGACGCCCTTGTGACCAAAGAGTGTTGTACTAGTCTGCATTTGTTCGTCTGGTTTCAGATTCACTATACTGCTGCCTCCACATAAAAAAAAGCTCTGTGTCACCTACTAAGGTTATGACGCTGCAGTCCCTCAAAGTGTCTGCAGCAGTGCAGACACTAGCTTATCTGAATACTGATTTCCAGCTAGATGGCTACGACTGCTAGCCTAGCCGCCGTAGTGCTGATTTCCATTCAAGCAGAGCGGCGTAGTGTTGTTGTGCAATACAGTGTAGTAGGGTGCATTTGAGGTGAACACGGCAGCTATGCAGAGAGAGCGAGAGGGAGAGCGGGAGGGAGAGCGGGAGGGAGACGACAGAGAGGTGCAGAGATTTGGGCAGAGAGAAAGAGAGTGTGAGAGCATCCCTAACTGCCGTTGTTGCTATTTATAGCCGAGCCCTACTCCACAGTCCTGAGATGCTCTCCCACCTCCCACATGTCGACAAACCAGCCTACACACAAAATAATTTGACATGCCGAGATACAGCAAGCACAGAAAGGTAGACTGGCTTTTGCACACAGCACAACCTGCTCATAAAAAGATCTGTGAATGGATGAGAAGCAGAACTCAGGAGGTATTTGTTTGGCAATCAAGGTCAGTTATTGCTTCATCAAGAGCTCTGCAATTATTCATCCTGTTTATCAGAGAGAGTACAAGCGATAGAAAGAAGAACATGGGTGTATGATTGGGCGAGGGGGGAGAGCGGAGGGAGCATTTGTCCACACAATAACTAGTTGTTTGTCTTGTCAGATTGTGTGAAAGGGCTTTGGAAGGGTGAGAGAGGGAGTAGCAGAGGAGGAGATAAATAAATCCATGCCTTCTTTCTTTTTTTCTTTCTTTTTTTTGTCTCCTTTCACTTCCTTCCAGGCTGAGTCACTGCTGCTGAGGAGGAAGGTCTGGAGAGGGAACGAGCGAGGAGGAGGAGGAGGTGGAGGAGGAGGGGGAGAAGAAGAAGAAGAAGAAGGGAGGGAGACAGGGAGATAAGCCACAACAGGAAACGAAACGACACATACACACACGTCGCGCGTTTGTGTGTGTGTGTGTCTGAGAGGGAGACTGCGCGAACGAGAGGTTGAACGGGAAAGGAAGGGAGGGAGAGTGACGCGGAGGCTGGGAGAGCCGGCCCTCCCCCCCCTCCTCCTCCTCCTCCTCCTCTCCTCCTCTCCCTCTCTTTTCTCTCCTCTCCTCCTCTCCTCCCCCCTCCTCCCTCTCTCTCTCTCTGTGGAGCAGGCGTGTAGCGGCATCAGACTCGGCGTGAAGGAACCATGAGCGATGTCACCATCGTTAGAGAGGGATGGCTCCAGAAACGGGGTAAGTACATCCATTACCTCTCTCCTCCTCTACTCCCCTCCTCTCTACCTCTACCTCTGTTCTCTCCTCTTCTACTCTGCCTCTTGTCTAGACTGAGGGCCCGGCAGTGCCTGTCCACATGTGCCGGTGGGAGGATGGGAGTGTTTGCGATTGAGTGTGTGTGATGACATGGACGTCTGATTATCTGCTATACGAGTATATACGTGTGTGTGTGTATATGTGTGTGTGTGTGTGTGTGTGTGTGTGTGTGTGTGTGTGTGTGTGTGTGTGTGTGTGTGTGTGTGTGTGTGTGTGTGTGTGTGTTTTTTTTCCCCTCACAGGGATGTGTCTCTTTATTATAAGCTTGGCTGGCTCTTTATTTGCTAAGCCTCTATGTGCTTCAAGCAGGTTGTGCCTGAAAAAAGAGTGTGTGCATGTATTTTGTGTGTGAGTGTGTGTGTACGTGTGTGTGTGTTGTTAATAACATCTACCAGGCCCGTAATACACTGCTGAAGCAAAGTGTTCTGTCAGGCCAGCGTGTCTACTAGTGTGTGAAACCAGTTGGTTCTAGCTCTCTGAGGTATTATTGAACATTGTTATGTTTTAAGTCATATGACATCTGGTTGAGGGGGCACTTATGACACATCCTGTTTACCACCAAGTTAATGAGAAATTGTAAAAAAAAAAAAAACCAAAACAATAGTTGAAGAGCATGTAGCAAGGATGGAACTTCCCTGTTCTCAGACATCCATGACCTATGTTCAGTGAGCGGTTGCAGCAACAGGTGAAAAGTCATTTGTGGCGGGGTCAAACTCAACCAGACAGTCAGAAAGTGATAAACAGTAGCTCTGTGTTGATTTAAAGGCACCGTAGGACTGTGTGTTTTCCTTTTAACACACTGAACATTGCCCTCAAAACCATACTTTGATGGTGTTGTATGTCTGCTGGTGCTGATGCCTCCAGGCACAAATGTATGTGAATGTGTATGTGTGTTTCAGTAGAAGAGCCTCAGGGATAGAACATGGGGGGGTTTCCCAGACATTTAGGCCAATGAGCATCATCCCCCTGACTATGTGATGGCGTCTAGGAATGTGTAACACAAACTGTTGAACAGGAAGTGACATGGATACATAACAGACTGCAGGCTTCTGGGTAATGTAGGCTATCACTATGGCACAACAAGACAACATGTTGGTGCTCCTCACTACATGGATGCTCTCTCTCTCTCTCTCTCTCTCTCTCTCTCTCTCTCTCTCTCTCTCTCTCTCTCTCTCTCTCTCTCTCTCTCTCTCTCTCTCTCTCTCTCACTATGTCACACACGTACACAAATACAGTACACACTCTGTTGCTGCTGAAGTAGAGGGGAGCATCTTTGTCAACTGAATTTGTGCCAGCATGCCAGTGTGGTCCTCAGACAGTCGTCTATGCATATTAAGAGGAACACATCGCCCCCAGTCACGACGCAGCGCTACCAGTGTTCGTCAGTGTGAGAGAGAAGTAGAGATAGAGGTTGTAGGAAAGGAAAGGGGGGTGTGTGCTGTTTTGTGTCAGGAATATGAATGTCTGTCTGCATCATATGCTAAATCTTTGTCTGTGTTAGTGTGTGCGGAGGGGAGCGGGGTCGGGGTGTGCTGACTCACTGTCCAGGTCGTGATACAGCAAAGACTGCAGTCTTAGTCATTAGACAACTTTTTTTTTTACTGAAATGAAATGGCAAGAGAGGGATGCATTTACCGGTAGTTGTGTTTTGACTGTCTGGAAGTCTCTGTACTTTCTTTACTCTTTACTCCAAATAATACAAATGGTTTTGTTTTGAATGAGCAAGAGGCAGACGGTGACACTAAAACACTGCACATCAATTAGGAGAGACTTAATTTAGAGTGAACAAATAAATGTATTACATGGTGCACAATAAAGTGAAACTTGTGGAGAGTCATAGGCAATTTGACCCCAGCGTTACGTTGTCATACTTAGGGGGGGTAGTCGTGTCATAAGATCAGAAATAGTCCCCCCAGTGTAGTCTAGACACTGGTGGTGGTGGTGTTGGTGAAGAGATAAAGAGAGTAGCTGAAGATCTTGATGATTGGATGTGTAGTGGGGACTTGTAATGAACTCAGTGGAAGTAGCCTTGAGCACTGGATATGATGAAAACTGGAGGTGAATCGGGTGGAGGACGCCATCCGTTTTCATTTAAGCAACAACTGGCAGCAGAGTGGATACGATAGGCTTACTGGTTGTGGCAAAATCTGGTTTGGTTTGACTAGGAGTGAATGCCTGTAGCCAGCTGATGGAGAAGAAGCTGGAGAGCGAGAGACACAGAGATTTGTGAATGAATGAGAGCGTAAAAAGAGTCTGAACTTCCGCCAAGCTTCACCAGTGGAAGATCAGAAACAAAGACTGGTGATATAGATAGAAAGGAAACAGAACAGAACTCTGTATGAAAGAGAGATGTTCACGTGCTTCTCAGAAGCTTGTAATTCAATCAGTAATGAAAAACTGCTGAGTTCTTATGTATTGTTTGCCTATTTAACCATGCAAGTTAGATGAGTAGTTATGTATCTTAATTGTTTAAAGGGGTAAATCAGAGTAATATATAATCTCCATTCTTTTTGCTTGTTAAAACAGGTTGCGTGTTTGTTAATCTCATAATTGATCATTTTATCTTCGATTAAGTGGATATATTAACAGATTTAAGGATATGCTTCCAATATGGTAAAAGTAATATAAGGATTTTTAGTTGTAAAGGTGATTGTGTGTTCCCAGTTTTACTTACACATAGATTTTACCGCAAAGTAAGCAGTCAGGTCAAATATGTTAATCATCATTTTATAGACAACTCTAAGCAATACAGAGATTTATATCAACATTGTTGTAAACTTCATTCTCAGGGCATAAATTCCACGTGCTCTACTTGATGGTTTGCCTGTTCAGGTCTTAGTGTTAGCCTCTGTACAAGATACAGCTCATGCATGCTCTACGTGTAAAAGAGCTGTATGCGACTTAAGTTTCTCCACCATGATGCTTTAATGACACTATGTCTGCAAATAGATTGTTTAGTGATTGTTTTTGAGCAGAGATGTACCCACATGTCAGGAAGCGATTAAAAAAACAAATTTGTAAATGTATAAATATATTAATACTAGTTGTTGAGTTCTATAAATTGCTGCCAGGTTGTGGCGACTCAGTGTGGAAGTTTATTTTACCGTAATTTGACCAGAGTGGGTAATTGATAGTGATGATGGGTGGTTTTGAATGTTTGTTAATGTCTATGTTATAGGCTTTTAACTTTTTTACGACTCTGTCTTTTGTTGTCTGATTAATGGATCTGGTAATAAAGTGAAATGATTGATTAAAGGAGATTGTTTCCCGCTTCATCATAGCACAAAGTACTGGTGATGACTTCCTTCTCATGCACCCTCAAGATGATGCTCTCTTCCCTGCATGTTTTATGAAGGAACTGTCCGCAGTGTGTGGCTTTTGTTAGACAAGCTACTAACCATTTGAATAATTGGTCAAAAATGAGGATGTGCTTGATTATGGCGAAAAATCCTAGTCACTATTGACTTTGGAGACATCATGCATTTAGAAAGAACATTTTGTAGCCTACATTATAAAGTGCGCTGGATTTCTAACACAAGAGAAAAGGAGAGCATAATGCCGAATAGAATGTAGGATATGTCCATTATCTTGTTTTCATAATGGTTGCAAGCAAAAAATTGTAATTGACGTTCGATTAATTGCACAGCCCTACCAATGTAACGCACTGTGGGTTCACTGATCAACTTACATGTCAGAGGATGCTGATCACTTCAGCGGTATGCATGTGCATTGATTTCAGTAAGCATGTCCGCCACAAAGGCTTCAGGAGTATGTAATGCTGTCACTGGGAAACATTACCGAGAATGGAAAGAAAGAAGGAAAAAAGGGTTTTCCTCACAATCAATCAGTTCAATTTAAAATAGAGAGTGTTTCAAGTGTTTTGAGATAAAATACAAAATCATCACAGATGATACAAACAAATAAGCGTAAAGATGTGATAAAACAAAGCAGTAAAATATGAATTCAAAGATTGTTCATCATCACAAGCCAATCCTCATCTTGGAACACGGAGACACCTCAGGAACATCTTTGTAAAATACAGTACACCGTGTCCTCAGATGACCGAGCCTTTCAGTTCTCACATGCCCACTACCATGGCGATGGTTTCTTTCCTCCTTTCATTAAATCACAGTGCGGGGTGCATGCGGCTGCATCATTTCTTTATCTTTGGAAATAATGAACTGTGGATAGATTTACCAGAATCTGTAACCGGAATAAAGGCAACAGATTTGGAAGAAAATATCCAATGTTTGAACATAATGTTCTGTTTTTAAAAAGACATTTTGAATGACATCTGGTTCAAAATCTTACAGATATATTTGTTAGCTACATCCAGTTTTAGCCTTGGACGGACATTGTCTTATGTAAAATGTTGTTTTTGAGGGACCAAAATCAGACGCTGCGCTCAAAAGTTACAGGGCTGAATCTGAAGTGAGCTCCACTTCATTTCCGCCCAGGCCAGGTGTTTACCTTCTGTCAGTGCATGTGAGGCCACAGAGGTCACAGTCAGCCACTGTAGTCGAGGATACTGTTACCTCCACCGGCATCAACCCACACAGCAGTCAGCACAACAGATGGCCAGGAGATACAATAGAAGGAGAAACACTGAGGAAGAGAGACAGGGGAGAAGAAATTCAAATTTTTTGACATTACTGTCCTCCAGATGTGTTTCTCTACATAGCTACTAATTAGATGAGATACAGCTGTGTCAAAGTGGAGAAAGTCTCTTTGCTGACTTGGTTTTGAAATAATCCAAGATCAATGATTCTTTGTCTCCAAGGAGAGTTTAAGCCATCACATATATATATAGGATGGATTTAAGAGGATGTAAAACTCCTTTTAATAATTTAGAATTTTAAAAAATTTAAGAAAAGAATATTACCAACCCTACGTGGGTTAGTCACAAGGCTTTGATGATGGATTGACGATATACTTTGCAGTAACATTTAGTGAGATAGTAATTGCAAGTTTTTTTTCTTGAACTGCAGAGAAATTTAAAGTTCCATGATTCCACAATTTTTATTTAAAGTTTGCAGTTTAACATGAGTCCGAGCTACATATAACCTAGCATATTGTGTCAAACTCAGTCATCTAATAATATTGGACTCATCATCCTTTTCTTATTCTTCTTCTGGATGGAGGATTCAGTGGAAGTTATTATTATTGATTTCTGTGAGCAAATGTAAAAAATTCAGGGGGCTCATAGGGCTGTGGTCTCGTTCATTTTGACATGGTTTTTGTATCGGACATGATGCAGTAATAAATTACAATGCTGCGTCCCACCCATTGTAATGTTCTGCTTGTCCCGCTGTGGCTCTGTGTCTTTAGAACTGTTCTGCTGTTGCACCTTATATCCTAACATTGTTTGTTTGCAAATCCCATCCATAATATGTAGAACTGAATCACTAAGGAGACAGGTAGGATGTGACTCTGTTATATATTCAAAGTCTCCTTTTATAAAAAATCTATTTGTGTGTCCCAACCGGTCACTTAATGCATCATGGTATGATCGTATGATAGACAATTAGCTGAAATGCGAAGGAACACACCTGTCCTCTTTTACTCTCTTTTCTCTGCACTCTCATTCTCTACAACGTACAGTATGGACTATTCTGTGTACGTTGGGGTTCATTGGGTGCAGTGCAGTGAGACAGCCATCTTGGCTCAGTGAGTTCAGTGAGTTCAATGTTGCTGGAGGCTGGCTGGCTGGCTGGATCAGGTGGCAGTGCCAGATCCCTGATATCAATCACTAGCCGCTGCTGCTGCTGCTGCCTCCGCCACTGTCTACTGTGTCGCCCTTCCTCTCTCCTCTCTCCTCTCCTCCTCCTCTGTCCTGCCTCTGCTCTAGAGCCTGTCAACACAACTCACCCCTTTTTATTGCAAATCACACTCTATTTTCCCTCTCAGTCTATCTATATATCTACCTACCATCTCCCTGTACTTCTCTCTTTCCATACCCTCCGTTTCTGAAACTCACATGTACATACCGGGCAATAGCAGACAGGCAGACAGTACAGGCTTTGTTATGAATGGCATCCTCTTGCACATCCGGAGGAAGTGTACGCTCCAGTGTGGCTTTACAAACTGTCTCCATTGTCCTAAGAATGACTCACTCTACACTGCAGAGAATGGCAGTCAGCCAGACAGTCAGACCGTCAGACAGACAGACAGACAGACAGACAGACAGACAGACAGACAGACAGACAGACAGACAGCACAGTGCAAACAGACAGACTGGTCTGCAGAGCCTACAGACAAACAGCAGAGGAGAGACAGGCAGTGAGACGGATAGTTCGTGACAGATAGAGCCAGAACAGAGGCAGACAGAGCTTGCCCATATAGAAGAGACCTGCAACTTGCAGGTACAGATACAGAATGAAAGACAGATGGGTAACAAACACAGACAGGCATCAGAGAGTGGGTCACCTTTTGTATATAATCTAAATATGATATTTTTGATTCGCAAAATTAAAGGGTACAAATTGAGATAATAAACCTTTCATTTAATAGCTGCACCAGCACCTGTCTAACCTATTGCTCTTATCTTACCTGTCCCAATCCAAAAATCTGGTCCATGCACTGGAGGATGTGATGAATAGAAAAAGCACAGTACAAAACTAAACAGCAATGAACGACCTCTTACTTTGTATTATCTATTCCTTTTCCCTGCTGCTTTGACAACTACTCAGAGAAAAGATGTGAAAAGATGTAAATGTACATATTTTCCACCATACTGCATTATAACTATGCTGGCATAACTTTGACACTACATTACGTGGCATATGCTCAGTTCTCCATTGCAAATGCCGAAGCAGCTTGCTGTTTTGAATGTTGTTGCATTTAACTTTCCTTGAGTGTTCCTTAAACTTGCAGATAAATAGTGTGAAGTTGTATAACTCTGCAAACTCCAAATAAAATCAGTGGTAAGTGATACAGTAGCGAGCGATCCCTGAAAAGGCCATACAAACAGAGAGATGGATTAATGGACGAGTGAGTGAATGAACTAATGTAGAGTGAGGCAGTCTTGGGTAAATGAATGAATGGATCAATGAATGGAGTGCTGATCACTGCAGAGGGGAAACTTGGATAGAGGAAGAGAGAAGGGGTGAAGGGAGGGTAATGGGATTAGTTTGTAGCTCAGGAACATCAAAGTGCTGAGCTGAAACATTTGATCACGGTGTGGGTGGACACATGCACATGCATTCACACATACACTTTACTAAATTGACATTATTGCTACCGTTATTTAATTATATCAATTATTAACGTGCTGTTAAAAGCAATGTCAGATTCCAGAATTCAAAATATGTTCCTTCATTAAACTCATTAAATCACACCTGTTTGTTTGATTAATGATACTAATTTTTTACCACAAGCAGGGTCTGGACCATATATACTGTTTATCATCTGCTGGTAATAATTAATCAAAAAGCAGAGAATTATGTTGTTGCAGTTTGTAGTCTAACAAATGTATGCGTCATCCTGTGTTTTAGTAAAATACTAATATAATAGATCACCAACTGAGTTTATTAAACCTTATAGTCAAAATGTTAAAAGGAGGTTGTTTAAGGCCAGAGCCTCTGTGGATAAAGAGTTTCTTGCGTCCTTGATTTCCTCATTTAGTTTTTTCTGTCTGTAAATATAATATTTCAGTTATTGTTGATTTTCTACTGTTTTTGTTGCTTATTTATAATACTTGTTTTTTTTTATTTCATTTTTATTTTTATCTTGTCTTCTTTTGCTATGTCTCTTGTGTGCACTTTACCCTATGCTGCTGTAAGCCTGCAAATTTCCCCGCTGCGGGACTAATAAAGGATTATCTTATCTTATCTTATCTTATCTTATCTTATCTTATCTTATCTTATCTTATCTTATCTTATCTTATCTTATCTTACTGGTTTCTATCCATCACTATTCAACAGGTGACTATTATGTGTTTTCTATGTCGTTATAAATGGCAATCCATTGGCTGCAGCAGCTCTGAAACCAGATTCTATGTTGAAGTGTACTAAGAACGAGATTAGACCAAAGGGGCACTGTGTGTGTAGTGTAACATCTTGAGGTGTTGTGGGCTGGTTGGAGTAGGCTTTGGGCTGATTAGAGGAGGCAGGTAAAATGGGGTTTGGTTTGGCTGATTTAGGCCGACAGATTAGTGCCTGGTGGCTAACAGATAGTGTAAGTGTTTGCTGGCAGCAGAAGGACCCCAGAGTGTGACCATTTGGTCTCATATTGCCACTTAATTTATTTATTTGGTCCCCCAAGTCTATAAGATATTGATCCCTAACTTGTCCAATAGAGATATTAAATTGTTGTTATTATACTGTACTAAAACAGTGTTTTACGTCTTACAAAAGAATACAGTGTTTCTCTAGGAAATTCTATTGAGGACCTGTATTGCTCACTTCCAAACTGCTGTTTCTCAAATATCGGGGAACAATAGATAATCAAATATACACTCACTCCTTATTAAGATAATGTAACCACACAGTTTGATGGTATTTTTAAATGCCTTTTAGGCTAAAAATTGAGCGTCAGTTATCAACCTTTTGCTTACCAAAGTTGACAGAATGATCGCCATTCTGGTTATAGCTTATAATTGAAGTGATAATGAATTGCTATATACAAGTATGTTAGTGCAGAAAATGTGATTTCCCTAAAAACAAGTTGTTCAGTTCTGCTCAGGTATATTCTGCACTGCTGTTACTCTGTGGGGTTTTCTCTGATGCTAATTGTATGATTTTTAATTACACACTATATTAAATTTGTTGAACTTTTATTTACCTGAGCAGATGAGTTAACAACGAGAGTGAGAGCGGGTAAAGTGTTGTTTTTTTATCTTTCTTTTCCTTTTTTTATTTTACACAGGAAAAGTGGATTCAAACAAGGGCAATAACGCCGGCCACATTTGTGGACAGTGGTCTACATCTGGTTGCCAAGGGAAACTGGACAACCATTGTTGGTCTGAAACATCAGTTACATCCTTGATGTATTTTCTCGGATTCACTCAGCTACTGTGGCACAAAGCTCTGTGTTGCTTTATTTCTTAAACGGAGCATCTGTTCCAGAGAGCAACCTCTCTTGCAGAAGCTTATGGGCAGACCATGAAGGCAGCAGCTGTTTGAGGCTACAGCAGGCACTTGCCATTTTTATTTAGTGTTTCTGAATCAATTACCTGGTCTGATTGTTGTCAGATAAGGTGCAGGGATCACTAATGTAAAGCAGAGCCACTTACTCAAGTTTATCGTTGCCCATTCTTACTTTGCTTAACTGTTGAGCAAAGGTGAGTAGAGATTTGGGAAACCCATCAGCACTGTTAGTCGGTTTGTGAAACAAATACTTACTATACCAACGCTGCTGTGGTTTTCCTCATTTTAATGATAAATATATTTTAATTAACAGTATTTATTTTGTACACCATACCTTGAGTGAAATATTATACACGTATTATACGTTTTAGGCAGCAGTGTCAAGAGTTGATGAGTCTAGTTAAGAACAGCAAAGCTACGCACTACATATGGCCCTGCTCTGTCAGCCAGATGTGAAGTAAAGATACAGTGAAGGTTTTTATTTTCTAAGACAGCCTGTTGAAACATCTGGTCATTTTGATTACCTGGGTAAATATATGGACGCCTTTGGTGGGTTTGGTTTGAGTTTGCTCCCGTTTTGCCTGACTTATAAGTTGAGCTGCATGCTGATGTCACAGTGGCCAGGATAAAGGGACAGTCAGTCTATTTATAACTTCCCACCTGTAATCTGTCGCTGACAGGATTAACTAAGCCACTAGCTTCAGCCTGCTGTGCCACAGACACACTGAAAATGTGAGTCATGAATTAATCCATGCCTTTAACAAAAATTGTACAGTTACAACAGTGTGTACAGAACATTCAAGGAACACACGTGTGTTAAAATGTGATCATTATTAGGATTATTCTAGGAAAAGTTTAAACAGACAAATATGTGTCTGTTTAAACTAACCAGGAAATGTGACACTGTAATCACGTTACAAGCTTTTTGTTCTCTTTGTGTGCATGTGTGCTTGCATGCAAGTCTCTTGAGTTGTATGCATCTTTCACAGAGTCTCATTTAGTTAGCCTGATTAAAAATAGAGAAGAAGAAGAGACCAAACATTGACAGAATTTTTTCATCCTCCCTCAGCCTCCGCCGTCTCTGGTTGCCAATCTCCAGTCATTAATTAGCCGTCCATGACAAAATTCCCAGTTCCCAATCTGATACTAGTGTAGAGCAGCGGACAGCAGTGGTAATCATGTCAGCCAGACTTGGCTCGATGTTCTGAGGGGGCTAAATCTCCCCCATATGGTCCACTGGCTGGGGCCCGCACCTCACCAAGCTCTCATTAAACTAGTGCTTAATATACCAAGGTAAAGAGGGACACAAACACACACACACACACACACACACACACACACACACACACACACACACACACACACACACACACACACACACACACTTACTAATGCATACACTCAGCTGTAAGAATCAAATCAAGACATCTGACAGGGGATTGGGCACAAAGGGACTTGAGGACAAGAAGGTGGTGTTTGTTTCTGTGTTTTTTGTGTGCATGTGGTGTGTGTGTGTGTCTGTGTTTTGAGAGGCTGATGCTATACAATTGTTGACTTGCCATCTGTCATCAAGAAAAGAGTTCTATCTTTGTTTGTGTGTGTGTGTGTGTGTGTGTGTGTGTGTGTGTGTGTGTGTGTGTGTGTGTGTGTGTGTGTGTGTGTGTGTGTGTGTAACGGTGTATACAGAGGAAAGATGAGATGAGAAATAAAGAAGGAAACAGTCAGCGAGCTGCAGATGTCTCACAGCATAGCGGCTGGAACATGAGGTTCAATGGCAGACTGCTGTATGAGAGGAGTTGGAGGGGGAGAACAGAGAAGAAAAGAGGCGAACATCTGCCATATTCAGATATTGCTCCGTGGTTTGAGTGTTTCTACACAATATCTTGAGGTTGAATAGACCTGGGAAACGGCCTGCTCATTAAATATCTTTCAGGGCTATAGGCAGGCAGGTTGAAAAAAGCAGAAATTACTTTGGGTTTCACATATATTCTTCAGTACATTTTATCAATATGTATGTATAACTACTTATCACAAAGAAAGTACCATGTTTTTGGTGCAGTGCCAAAAGTTGTTTCAAGTACATCTTTTGTTAAAATGCCCAGAAAATGCCCTTGATAAAATCATTACTGAGAAACACCAAAAACCACACAATTCTTTGAGATTGTTCAGCTCCCAATGGAGATCTTAGTGATATAAAATTCTTTATGAGCTTTGGTTGTGATTTGTTTTTCTCGAAAATGCAAGCAGATTTAAATAATGATACAGAATACAAGAACACTATTATTCAATTTAAGAATATAAGGATTTATACATTTTTTTCTATAAATGTGTTTTTTCTTTCTTTTACACATTACAACATTGTGAACACATGTTGTCATCTTTGTCTGCTTTTAATTGTCTGAGAGCCTCAAGTGCCTGATGCCGGCCAGCTGAGGTGGACACGTTGTCAAAAGCAGCCTCTTAGACAAACAGACGTTACAACATGACAAACACCAGCTCTTTAGAAAAGGAGAGAGAGAAGTGTTTGTCTCAGATGGACTGACATATAGAGCTGTCTGTCACCTCATTGTGTGACAGACAGACAGACGGGTCAGTCACTAATTGTAATCACACTTTGATTTTGTTTGTCCAACCTCTACAGTAGTTCATTAAGTTGAGCTGCCTAATCACAAGCAAACGGCATCTTGTAAACAAAAGTCACATGGGCTTACAAGTAGCATTTCTGTTGTACATGATTGAGCGTGACTGATTGTTGATTGGTGTACTGCTCCGTTTTGTAATGTTGTGCTTTACGAGCATGATTAACTGCAGCCTATCACATTCTTTTCTAGAACTGTGATCCATCCAGATATAACCACGTTGTTCACTCTGTTGAAACGCCTAAAAGTAAGAACATATAGTGGTTTTACTCTCACCTGTCCACACAAACAAAATGTTATGTAGTAAATAACCCAGAGTTGCCCAGTATGAATGCAGCCTGATAGACAGATGGGCACTTGGACAGGTGGACAGACAGACAGAGAGACGGACAGAGACAGACAGGTAGCGAGGACAGAGGGGATAGCAGAGAGCAGCAGTTAGTGAGGTGGAGTGCACTTACTGTCGGCCCTTCAGTGCAACACATGAATGAAACCTTTAGAATGGGGCACGGCTGGGCTGCTGTGTGCGTGCATGTGTGTGTGTGTGTGTGTGTGTGTGTGTGTGTGTGTGTGTGTGTGTGTGTGTGTGTGTGTGTGTGTGTGTGGGGGTATATGGGGTCGGGAAGGGGGCAGGGGGATGCACTTGACAGTAGTTGGGGGTGTAGTACTTGATTGTTTACTCTAGCCTGCTGCGCTGAGCTATTGTGCTCCAGTGTGTGTGTATGTGTGTGTGTGTATTTGTGTTGATTGAGTATACTGTGTGTGTGTGTCTGTGTGTGTGTGTGTGTGTGTGTGTGTGTGTGTGTGTGTGTGTGTGTGTGTGTGTGAGTGTGCGCATGTGAATAAGTTTACAGACAGACAGGGAGACGTACAGCACAATGCCTCTCTGCTGCTCTAGGAAGGGAGGGGGGGCTTCACAAAAGACCAAAGGGGTCTTATGTTGTCCATACACACACACACACACACACACACACACACACACACACACACACACACACACACACACACACACACACACACACGTAACGCCAGCTGCCGCCCACAGGCCCAGCCCAGCATTTCTGAATTAATAATACAGAGCCAACCACTCTGGAATAATAGTGATGCACACATACACACACATACACACACATATACGCACAAAGCTTTGCACCTGTTCACCACTGCTCAACTGGTCAGGGTTGGGCTGGTTAAGGTCCCCTATGCACACACACACACACACACACACACACACACACACACACACACACACACACACACACACACACACACACACACACACACACACACACACACACACACACACACACTCCTTGTTGCCTGTCTGATGTAGGCAACAGTTAGACAGCTGTGTCTGTCTCCTGACCCTCTCCATCTCTTTCTGATCGACATCTTTTCTTATTGAATGATTGGTCCAGCTGTCTCACTCTATTCCTCTGATTGGTTGGTTTTACGGCCAATGAGGAAAAAGAACAGTATAAGAATTTGAATATGAATGTCAGATTTAAATGGGGAGCCTTAAAGACACTCACTTATGAATGCGCAATATGAATATAAGGATTACTGAAAAAAGAGGTTAATTACTAGTCAGGTTATTATTATGCTGGTCATGTCAGTATGTAAACATTCTCACAAACTGAAAATTTCAAATAATTTGAATAGTTTATATTCAAACTAAATTACATAAATTGTTCTGCTTAAAAGGTAAAAGAAAAAAATACATGTTCTACTGATGTGTTGTGGATTCTAATGTTATTTCAATTAAGAGTTGTATTTAGAAAAAGGACGTGGACAAAAAGTCTATTTAATGTGAACTTCAAGGATGTAAACTAAATGAGGGAATCAATGATGCCAACACACAATGCCATCCAAAGGAGAGAACAGAGAGACGCAATATACCAGCAATCAGTGCAATTTGATTAGCCTGCTCATTGCCTGTGTGTGCCTCTCCTAATCACATTGGATCCACTGAATTTTGAACACAAGCAGCGTGGCATCCCTGATGTTATTGGGTGTTTGAATGGCAAGGGTTTTTTGTAACGGTTAGCTCGGATTGTATTTTTACCGTCTCGACACACCAGAACACATCCTAAAAAAATCTGTCTTTGTGTTTATAATGGCATGTTATGCTTTGGTAGTTGTGTGTGTCTTTTTTATGTGTGCGTGGGAGGATGGATGTGTGTGGATGCAGCGGGAATAAACCTTCCATGCTGTGTTTAATATTCTTTAAGGGTTTGATGATCTCGACATAAACCTTAGTTTGCCCCGACTGGTTAGTATTAATAACGTTATATATGCCTCCTACTGTATGGCTACACTATGTGCTTAACTATTGAACTGTAGCATATGAGGTAAATAAGTACTTTTGCTAGTAAGAGATTTAAACTTATTCTTTTCTCACTTTCTTAGCATTTGTTTCACATGTTACATTTCACATGTTTTTAGCTTCATCGTCTTGCGGTTCAAGCCGTCACAGCTCTGTTCTTTAAGACTGTGACGAACAGACTATGAATTAGGACCGACTGTACAGGAGGTCATACTGGGCCCAGCTGTGTCTCATGCCACTAATGGTCCTGCTTCACAGGACGGGCCTCTGCAAACAGAAGAGTAAGAGCAGGAGACCAGCAAGCAGGGCAGAGGGGCCAACACAAAATCGGTTTAATTACACCATTAGGGAGGAAACCTTCACTTTGACATTGCACAATTTCAACAGCCTCCTTGGGTACAAAGAAAATATGTTTGGTCTTGAACCTCAATCTACATTAATCTGATAGTTGTGAAAGGTGACAATGCATCTGTAGAGATGTATAGCTGTCACACAATGACTTCACAATGACTCTTAATTTCAAATCAAGTCTTCCATGTATCATTATTAAACAACAAATACTGTATTTCTGGAAAACAATTTTAAAGTCAGTAGAGCAGCCATACAGTGTAATAGTACAAGATCATATTGAAATTCCCAAATTAACTGGTATAATCCTAATCCTATCTGGGCAATGGCCAACTTTGTCTCTCAGGCATAATAGTAAAAGCTGATCCAAGATTAGTATTTCCTGGTGGTTTTATTAATTCTTCAACAATAGCTGTGTACCGGTGTTGTTGTAATGACATATTGTGCAGTCAAAGCCTTCCTCATGTAATCCGTCATCTCTCCCTTAGCAATGTCACAGAAATCGGCAACTTGCTGGACTTCGACCCTGAATTGAACAAGTTGTAAATGAGGTGAAGTAAAGAATGTTTAAATGACGATAACGAAATAATTATTTATTCATGTATTAATGTACAGAATGTAAAGAGAGCTAAAGTAGTCACAGTAATGAATTAAGACATAAGCTTGGAGTTGCTGTGGCTTAGTGACCTTCACCCACCCACTTTGTGTATGTGTTGCTCTGCATATGTGTGTGGGGGTAGAGAAGTTTATGTCTGGCACAGGTGGTGTTCAGCAGCAGCCCTCCAGCTAAGATGCTAATATGCTAACACTGCACTAATCCTAGGGTGCTTTAGGAAGCAACGGACTCTGCCCCCCCCCCCCCATCCCCCACCACCACATACATTAGAACGTAAAACACACACGTACACAAACTCCTCATACATACCACATTTTATATATATATATATATATATACAGTACCAGTCAAAAGTTTGGACACACCTTCTCATTCAACTACTTTGAAGAATCTAAAATATAAAACATATTCTGGTTTGTTGAGCATTTGTTTGTTTGCCACATAATTCCATATGTGTTCCTTCATAGTTTGGATGTCTTCAATATTAATCTACAATGTAGAAAAAAATAAAAATAAAGAAAAACCATTGAATGAGAAGGTGTGTCCAAACTGTTAACTGGTACTGTATATATATGCAAACACTGTACACACACACACACACACACACACACACACACACACACACACACACACACACACACACACACACACACACACACACACACACACACACACACACACACACACACACACACACACACACACACACACACACACACACACACACACACACACACACACTCCAGTGGATTAGGATGAGAGGGGTCTTGGCTGCTGTGTGTCCGTCATTCCCTCTCCAGCTCTGTGTCAGCATCACAGCGGTGGCCACCATGCTCCAGGGAGCCACCACCATCTACTGGACAGTAGTGGTACTACAGGAGAGGAGTGGGATAAAAGGAAGATAAGAAGGGAAATTTAAAAAAAAAAGAGAGGTTTAGTTCTAATTTAGTAATTCTATAGTTAAGTCATTTTTTTTCACAGACACTCTGTCAAGTAATTGCAAAACTGTGAACCTGCAATATGCTGCCAGTGTGTGTATCAGTGTTTGTATGTGCGTGTGCCTCCTCCTTTACCAGCTGGGGGAGCAGAGGGGCACCAGGGCAGCCTGTGTTTGAGTGTGTGTGTGTGTGTGTGTGTGTGTGTGTGTGTGTGTGTGTGTGTGTGTGTGTGTGTGTGTGTGTGTGTGTGTGTGTGTGTGTGTGTGTGTGTGTGTGTGTGTGAATGTGCATCCAGCACAGCCTACCAGGAGGCGCTGGCTGTGTGCAGCTGGCTGTGTGAAATCTCCTAGTGGCCCCCAAGGGATGGCCACACTCCCATGGGTTTCCACTCAATCTGGCCGCCCTGTGGCTGCCCTGCCCTGTCTCCGACTCTCTGTCACTGTCATAGCATTAACCGCGTACACTGAGGGCCTCCTCTCTTACTCTCTCATTCTCTCTCTCTCTCTCTCGTTCAGACTCTTGCTGTCTCTTGCTCAGCCCTCCTCGTTTCCCTCATCCTTTACTTTAGCATCGTCTTCATCTTTAGGCTGCGGTTGCCTCCATGTAGTCTCATTCAACAGACAGAGCCACAGGCTTGCACAATAACTCTAACACTGAACCTTTGAACCCAGCTGCAGCCCCAGCTTCATACTGAAATATATTTGACCCCTCATACTTGTCTTGTATGGCCATTACGCAAGAGGCAAACATTTCTTCTGAGCTTTTACAGGTAGCACACAGCACCGCTTTTGTTTCGTCAGTGATGGCTGTGTTTAAAGCACTCATGGAAACCCTCAGACACTCCAACACCAGTCCAGCACTGATGTGCTTATGAGACTAATGCACTGTAATTGGATTGGCTTTAAAGAGCCTGGATTCGCCTTAAGATGTCTGAGCAGACTGAAGTTAGAACTACATGGGTCGAGGTCACGCACAAAATAGACCGTAGAGACTGTGCATTATTAGTCTTTATTCATTCATTTCTATCAGAGCAGTACGAGAGATTGCAAGTGTCATGTGCAGCTCTGCAACTGGAGATGCAGATGTTTTCATCAGGTGTCTTACTGCACAGTTCCCTGCGTTCATAACCCCCAGTGAGTGTCCTCTCAGCTCCTCACCATTTCCTCCCCCTTTCCCCCACTTCCTTTACCCATTATATAATTGCCTGATGTTTAGCTAACCTCTCTTCCTCCTCCTCCCTGTGTATTAACTGCATTTACTCTCGTATCAGCCATTAATGCTCACATACACACACACACACATGAAACCCCTCCCCACGCTGTTGTGCCTGGAAGTGTTTTGACCTTTTGTCTATAAGGAGATCAGCTTAGGCGGCCGGCCAATCATTTCAGGGCAAAACCACCCATCAGTATGACTTCAAACTGCTGTTTGTTCGACGGTGAAACCTCCATCCTGCTACGCTGTGCAGTTGTGATTTGCTTTGGATTACTCTTTGATACTTTTCATAGCCGACAAACTTCAATTGAATTGTACAGTACATATGACAAGTTAAGATACTGTTGAAACATGATGGATTTTTTTAAATCTTCGATTAATATGTCAACATACTGGTCTATAAAATGTCAAGAAGAGTAAAGAATGCCTATTACAGGTTCCCAGCGCTCAAGGTGACTTCTTCAGAGCTTTTATCTGACTAACATTCCCAAATCGAAAAATATTCAATTTACAAGGATATTAAAAAAAACCGTCAAGTGTTGCATTTAAGATTTGACCACCAGCCAACCAAGTTTTGGCTTTTTAGTCTTCTGGATAACTTAAATGGTTAATCTAGCATCGAAGTTGTTGTTGTTTTATCATCTTTCAATTATCTGATCAGTTTATTGAATTGTTTCAACACCGAACATAATGTAGTTTTGTCTGTTATCAGCACACAAACAACCTGACCCTTCAAGTTTGAAAGAAGTCAACCTCTAGGTGAGCTAGCTTATCTTCTCCTTTGAGCAGTCAGCTTATCAGTCGAGCGACCAACCAGCTGTCTACTCACTCACTCACTCCGTTAGTAAACTTATTTCCTGTCCCATTACATCCAAAAACTCTGTTTTACTGCTCTGAACACAGAATGTGTGTGTGTGTGTGTGTGTGTGTGTGTGTGTTGTTATGTGGCCAGACGACACATTCCTCTCCCTGTTGGTGAGCTGCTGTGTATGTGCTGGAACGTGGCAGAACCTTCCCCCTCCATCCGCCTCCCCCCTACCTCTACACACCACCCCTCGCCCCCACCCCCACTCCAGCTCCCAGAGCGCCAGTCACACAGCCCCGTCTCTGCGCCATCTGCATATCAGCTCCAGCCTTGGCCAAAGCATTAAATTAAATCCCTGTTTGAGTTGATTAACAAATGGCTGGTGAGCTCACATAGTTATTTATTTAATTGTCATCAAGGTTTTTTTTCGTGTTTTTTGGTCTGTTTCGTTCTCTGCTGAAGTGTGGCATCCGGCGGAGCAGGAGAGCAGAGGTGTGCTGGTGTCCTGAAGGAGTTAGTGCGAGACAGAGAGGCTGCAGAGTTTGTCTCATTTCTGTTTTGCTGGCTGACGTTCAGCCTAACCATTTGTACCTGTTTCCTATTTCGCTCTCTGCATTTTCTCTCTCATTCGCTCCCTTTCCCCCCTCTGTCCTGAAATGAATAGTTAATCATGGCGCTAATTGAGTGACAGTTATTCTGTGCGTTGTTGTAATTGTCCAATCAGAAAGCTTGGAAGCGGCATAGTCACAGCTGATTCATCTCTGCCTCTTACTGCTAAATCCACAAGCTGCAACTGGAAGAGGTGCCAGCAAGATTCATTTCTCCTAGAAATTCCAAAATAACTTTTAAAAAGTCTAGTTCAGTTTTTAATCCAAAAAAGCAGAAAACAAATGGTTTAGGGGCAGAGACTTGGAGAAACTTAGCCAACTCTACTCATTCTGTTTTTGTCCCTTCTTCATTCAAACACTTGACTAAGGCAAAGTACATTGTTTGTATCTAATTGATATATTGTTTTGAATGTTTGTTTGTTGAATCTTTGTCAATGTCATATAATACTTTTCATATGGCTAAAAAACAAAACAGTAAGAGTTAATAAAAGTATGCATCCAATTAAAACAACAAGTTAGGTGGAAGACAGTACTTTGTGTACAAGACATTCTCCTCTGTTCCTTAGATCTGTTAGATCACCCACGTTGTCCTCTATAACTAATATTCTGACGTTCTAAAAAGAAACAGGAGAGTTCTGTTGTCTTAAGCACTGCAGAGTGTATTATTTACTAATTGGCCTTAAGGGAAAAGTAAAGTTTGCGTAGAAAACTAAATGAAACTGAAATAAGGAGTCCGAGAGAGATGGTGTGGGAAGGAGACCGGCTGTTCTGTTTTCTCCAGCAGTCCAAACTAGAGACATGTGGCTCCCCAGACAAGCTGTCCAGAGTGGGAGAGCTCGCTGGACTCATTACAGGCAGGGCCAAGACGGGATAGCTTGACAGAACACCATTGGATCATTTGGAGGGATTGGAACAGTCGAAACAGAATTGTGTTAGTTTTGTGTGTGCATGCGTGTGCCTGTGTTTGTTTGGAACGGCATGTGTGGACAACTGTCCATCTCCTCTCTCCGTCTGTGCCACCCCTGGCTGCCCCCCCCAGTGGACATGTACACACTCACACAAACACACACTCACTCACTCACTCACACACACACACACACACACACACACACACACACACACACACACACACACACACACACACACACACACACACACACACATACGCACTGTCTAGGCTCGGCCAGAAGGATTGCTTAAATGTTTTCAGTTGTACTGGACAGCTGAGCGATGAAGTGGCCAGCCACCAGCTTCCATTGGTTGGACACTTCATCAGGAAACTGAGTCAGAGAAATGACTGGACTTGGACCAGCAGGCCGGTTGTCTCTGCCAGTTTATAATAGTTTTATCAGTTTAACTTTCACTTTATCCTCATCTATTTTGTAAGTAAGCACACATCTCTTTTTCCTGTCCACTGTGAAGGTTACCAGAGTTTCTCTTTTACAGGTGATCATTTTTCCATCATTAGTTGAATGATTAATCTGATACACAATTAACCACTTTATTACTCAGCTCGTATGGCTGTTGTATTGCCTGTATTGTATGGCTTTTAATATTATGTCCAACCCCTGTAGTTTAAATTTGTAAAGAAACTGCGTCTTTGAAGGCTTAAAATACATTACAGTTATTTTAAGCTCACTTGCATTAATTTACAAAATACTAATGATTTTCCTGGTAGAATTTAAGCTCATTCATTCTCTCTCCAGGGACGCAAATACCCATAATGCATATCAAAATGCAACCCTGATCCCTAGTTTTATATTGGCTATTGGTTTGCTCTGAATTTAGGAGATATTCTCTTTCTACTCACTACCAACCTCCTTACATTCCATCCCATTCTTTTAAAAAAAATTTTTATTTTTCTTTCTTTGATGCCTTTTTAAATTTTGCCTCCCTCTATCCATGTTCCCATTCAGCTCCTCTCACAGCACTCTCTCTATCAGTAGCAAGCGATCCAAAGAAGATACTTTGTTTCTGAAAGAACAGGAGAAGGAAATAGGAGAGGGAATAGAGACTGAGAGAGGAGAGCAGAGCGAGAGGTGTGATTGGTAATCCTGATGACGCAACGGCACCCAACAGCATTTTCTTATTCTTCTCTGCCGCTATTCCCCCTCCACACACACACACACACACACACACACACACAAACACACACACACACACACACACACACACACACACACACACACACACACACACACACACACACATACATACACCTCCACCACTAGCAGCACCCAGAGGTACCGGCAGGCCCGCAGTCGCATGGTCCCTTTGACGGAGCAGGTGGTTTTCTGCGACGTGTTAACGAGCACGGCCTGCTGTCATTTCCGCTTTAAATGGATGTCACAAATAGAACACACACACACATGTACACACACACACACACACACACACACACACACACACACACACACACACACACACACACACACACACACACACACACACACACACACACACACTGCCTATTCTCCTCTCCCAGTGAATTAGCCTAAAGAAGGTGATCAGAGCTGTGCATGTCTAGAAATCGCTGGTTAATTAAAAGGAGTCGAGAGGTAGGGAACATTTGTGTCCTTCTGTGGTTTTTATTTCTGTTGTTGATGAAATGAGAAAGTGAAATGTTTACACAGCTCCCGGCTTTGCAAAGTGTTGAGATTGTCGGTTTTCCTTCATCAGAGCTGTGTGTCTCAGTACTACTTCAGCCGTGTCCTCTGCATGTGTGCGCAGTTTCATCCCTGTACATGTACTCATTGTACACTCATCCAGCTATGTGTGAATCCCCACACGTGTGCACTTTAATCCACGTGTGTTATCCGCCTCTGTGGTGTGGAAATGTTTGACACTCGTGTAATCCTGCAGTGGGTCATCCCATAAAGCTGTGGTGCCACCTTAGTGCCAGTCTGTGCCAGCCAGTTGGGTAATACTCTGCCACCAGCTGCTCAACAGATGTTGTTATTTGTTGCTGCAGTGTAAGTAAGAAGGGTCATTCTCTAAGTGTAATCTTATCTCATCTCATGTCATCGTGTCTCATCTCCTCTTATCTCATCCTTCTTCCCCCTTTGCTGGCGACCAGTGGTTTGTGTGTCTGTGTGTGAGAGCGTGTGTGAGTGTTGTTTTTGTGAGTTTATACGTGTGTATGTGTGTGTCTGTTTGGTAGAGGGGTCATCACCTCGACACCTGCCCATGTATCAGCCAGATGATGTTCCTGGCATGGATAGTTTGCTTGTTGTGCTGGTAAACATGTTTTTGTCATTTTTTACATGATAATCCGATCTGAATCTGGCAAGCACTGTGAGAGACATAGAGATACCGTGTGTGTGTGTGTGTGTGTGTGTGTGTGTGTGTGTGTGTGTGTGTGTGTGCGTGTGTGTGTGTGTGATATCCTTTGGACAGATGAGAGTTGGGCTGACAGGCTCTTATCCGTCAAGGGAATAAAATCTGTATTTAAAATCATCATCATTATTGCTATTAATACTTTCAATACACCATCATGATCGCCATAATCATCTTTACCCCTGGGTGCATTGCCTTCAGCAGCATCATCGCTGTTGCCCTTATAATCTGAATTTATGTGTGTCTGATTGAACATATTTGGCTAAACTCTTCCTATCTCTCTTTTTATCCATCTTTTTCTTTAGGTGAATACATAAAGAACTGGCGGCCGCGTTACTTTCTGTTGAAGACAGACGGCTCCTTCATCGGCTACAAAGAGAAACCTCAGGATGCAGACCTGCCCTACCCCCTAAATAACTTCTCTGTAGCAAGTACGTTACCTACCACACTTGTATCAAAATAGCCTGTGGGCACTGTGCTCTAACTGTATTGTACCTGTGTATTGACATTGTATACACACAGAACAGCAACACTGAGTGGGAAAAACACTGTTCACCCATCCCATGTTTACAGATTCCCAGCTTTTAGATTCCCAAAGCACTAATTTGGATCTTCCTTTTTGTTTATCGCATTTGTTGTAGAAATACAGTAAAATTCAGTAAACTGTAAGCAGGTATACAAAGAGTCAGAGGCTAGTAGCAATGTATCCAAGTACCTGCATCTTTTCCATATATGCTGCACCCATGTTCACTGCACATTTTTCTGCTCATAATTAAGAAGGCTGATTATACTGTGAAACGCTTTAATGAACCCCTGCAGGGAACATTTCAGTTTAGAGCAGAACCTCTATAGGTGTTGGGGAATCAGTGTCTTGCTCTAGGAAACTTAGACATGAACCAATGTCTGTTAAAGGACATAATAGACTATATTCTCTAATTGGTTATATTTTTACATTCCTAAATGCCAAAGCAAATCACCTCTGTCTCGTGAACTGCCATGAGATGTTGCTGAAATGGTCTTGTGGTTTCATCACACAGAACCACGGTGAAATGGTACAACAGTTATTGCGTCACTTTCACTTATGGTGTGACAAAACATCTCGCCCGCCATCAGTCTTCACAGCGCTGATATGCTTTACATAATTCACTGAGGGCTTTAATTAACCATTTATCAGTATATCATCTGTCTGCACCTGGTTAACAAGCTCCTCAGTGTCTTTGACATATGTAATTAACCAGCTAATGAGTTAACAAGATTAATTTTAATGTCGCTCATTCTCATTATCGCCACCATCAACTCTCATTGTTCAAACAATACATGCAGATTGGCAGTTAAACTTTGTGTCTGCTTTCCAGCTTCACATGGAATAAAAAAGGTGTTCACTCTAACAATTCAAGAACTGACCTGTTACTAACATACAGTACTCACAAGATGTTTTAAACTTAAAAAAAATATGTAATTTTTAGGACAAAACACATTTTCAATTTGGCATTAAAGACAATAAGGCTGGTCAAGGCTTGCTATTAGCGATTGGCTGTTAAGAACTCAATCCTTAATCATATTTGTTTATGTTTGAAGAATATCAGGTTTTGTTTGTATTCCCTCCAGAATCAGACAACTTTCTTTAACAAATGCCGTGTGGGATAAAACATACACTATATCATACAGCATATATCTCTTAGTAAATAAATGGATGCACATTGTGTAGTTATTTACGCCTTAACATGCATGAACATAATCTGATAGCTGCCAAGCTGGTGTTTCACCTGACATGACACTTTATTTACTTACAAATATTCATAGTTACCATTGTAATAATGCAGAGATAACATTGCAGTGAGGATTGGTGATGGAGGGAGGAAAGGGGAGGCAGATGAGGGTACAGGAGAATACTGTATGTGAAGGATGAGGGCGAAAACAGAAAAGAAAATGATGACGAATGGTAGAATACAAGCTGATACCTTCAGAGAAAACGATAAAGAATGGTACATCAAAGGACGGAGGAGGAGAACGAAGGATAGGAGTCCGGAAGGGAGGACAAGTATGGGGAATGAGCGATGGGAGTCATTCGGAGGGGGTAGGGGGGTAAAAATTGGAGACATGGGGAGGAGAGGATGAAGAGAGAGGACAGAAATGGAAAGAGAATGATGGGGAAGAGCAAAGGATGGGAGACAGAGAGAGGGATGGAGGGATTGGAGAGTGGGGCTTTTTTGGATGGAATATGGGGGAGAGGAAGGGAGGATGAGGGAGGAGAGGAGGACCATCAGCACTGAACAGACAGGGAGGAGGAGACGTAGGCAGGATTGGAGAACGAGGAAAAAGGGGGGAGAGGAAAAGAGTTTGTGAGAAGGACAAGCCAGGCCATACATCCGGCCCCGGCTGCTTGGCACAGCACTGGCACTGCCACATCTGTTGCCCAAAGCTGGGAGGCCAGGTGGCGTGTGTGTGTGTGTGTGTGTGTGTGTGTGTGTGTGTGTGTGTGTGTGTGTGTGTGTGTGTGTGTGTGTGTGTGTGTGTGTGTGTGTGTGTGTATACGTGTGTGTGTGTGTACGTGTATGTGTGTGTTTGTTTATTTGTGTGTGTGTGTGTGTGTGTGTGTGTGTGTGTGTGTGTGTGTGTGTGAACAACAGAAGTGGTCAGATGGAACAGAGATGGTACAGGCCTGTTTCCTGCAGAGGGACTCATACATACAAGCCTGTCTCTCACACACACACACACACACACACACACACACACACACACACACACACACACACACACACACACACACACACACACACACACTAAACTGCTACGAATTTTCACAATGGCCTGCTGTGGCAAACAACCCAATTTCATCTCACATTCAAACTTCAAAATCAGTTTTGTGTGTGTGTTTGGGTGTGTTTGTCCATGCGTGTGAGTTAGTGTTTTTTGGCATCAACCATAGCATGACCTTGTTTTCTGGCAGCGCAGCAGGCCACGCTCACGAGTCAGGTAGTAACTTGTGTGTGTGTGTGTGTGTGTGTGTGTGTGTGTCTGTGTGTGTGTGAGTTTACATTGAAAGTCTGCCGTGTGTACGACCTAAATGGTGTTGTCATTAACCTTCCTGTCTATATTTAGGCTGAGCCATGACGTGCTGTGCTGTGCCACACTTAAAAAGAAAGTAATTGGAAGAAGGGATAGCCGAGTACAGAGAAGGGGGAAAGTGGAGAGGAAAGGAGTGGAGGAGAGAGGGTGAGAAGGGAATGACAGAAGACAAGAGGAGAAGAGAGGGGAGAGGGACATGGGTGTGTGTGGAACAAAGCAGAAGAAGGGGGAGATGAGAGTACAGAAGATGGATCATTATGCTCTTTTACATCAGCTCTTGTCCCCAATAACCAGAGAGACTGCTGAGGGACAATGAAGATGCATTCCTTCCCACAGCGAGCTCACAGCCCCATCTGGCTTTGTGTGCCTACGTTTCTGTGTTTGTGTACTGTATAATGCATTTGTGTAATAATGGCCTACTGTATTGCCCATTTCCACAGATATGTGTCTCTTCGGATATTTGCCAGATGCGGATGTGCTGCAACACATTATATCCCCTGGCACAGGAAAAGCACCTTTATTTGAATCATTGGTGGTTATTGAAGTTATTGAATATTTTTCAAACTAACAAATTTAAACCAAAGCTGCATCTTTTCTCAGTAAATAGCAACATGAATGTCTCTGGGCTGTTTAAGTTCAGGAAGTAGTCCTGCGTTCTATCACTACAGGCCTTTCACAGCAGAAAAATATATAGAAATCAAAAATTGTTATTGTAGGAAAAGAACAGGTCCTACTAATAATATAAAAAATGTCTTTGTTCTATTCAAGTGTACTTTTACACCTGAGCTTTTCACATAAAGCATGTCAAAAAGCATTCTATTAAAAAAGGGCAGTTTCCAGATTTTGCTCTGTTAATTGTTGTTTAAGACAATGCGATTTTATTGATATAGCACATTGTATTGCGAATAAATTCCTACAGGATGGAGTGAAGAATATGATGAATTAAATATAAAAAAAATCAATCATTGAAACAGAAAAGACATCAACTACTCATAAGTCTGGGTAAACCGAAACATGACCACAGTTGTGATTGATATCAGCTCTTTAGGGCAGGACCAAACTATATGTCACTAAAAGCACCTTCACCAGATCTCACGCTAATTCTAGGTACAGTTAGAAACTTTTAGCTCCTTCTAGCCCTGTTTTCTTTCTCGCTCTTTGAACTCTTCGGAGCAGAAATGTTGTAATCATACTGAAAAGAACAAACTGTCCCTTTGGCTGCCTGCTTCAGAATGTCAGCTGATGAAGACGGAGAGGCCGAAGCCAAACACCTTCATCATACGCTGCCTCCAGTGGACCACAGTCATAGAGAGGACCTTCCATGTGGACTCACCTGATGAGAGGTCAGTGACTTCAAACTCCCGGTTCTTGGTCAGTAAACAACGAGGATGTTTTCCTTTATGGAAATGGTGTTACCTAAATCTGTCTAAAGAGAGCTCCAATCTTATATATCAGGCTGTATTCAAGTTTAGATGCTATTTGTATTATTTAGCCAAAAATAAGACTTTTATGTACAATTAGAGCTCAGATTTTTTGGGGGACCAATTGTTTATTAAATGCATACTGCCCTTATTGCCGTTGACTTATTGTATTTATCACACAGCAGCAGTTTGGATGAAAAAAAAGTTAAAAACTGCCAGTTGAAACACTCAAGTTTTTCAAAAGTCATATTCTTTATTCAAATATTTGGCGAGGTATTTCTGAAATTACACTTTGGCAGAGGATGTTAAACTTAATACCCTTTCAGTTTAACTACAATTTCTGTTCAAGTATCCATATCTAGAATGTATTTATTGTAAAAGTACTAAATCATCAAGGGCAGAGGGTTGGTGTGAGGAGGTTTGTACTGTACAGAGAGATTTTTTTTTTTTTTTGGTATGTGTGTGTGTGTGTGAGGGAAAAAGAGAGGCTAAGAGAGACAGAGTGGAAAGGAGACCTTTCAAGTAGCGTTGGCATAAATTCTCCAGCTGCTCAGTTCCTTTCTGAGGAGCTGAGGTGTTTATCTCCAGAAAATGAACAGCTTTGCCCAGAAGACCACAGATGCTTCTGTGCATCCTTTGAGTTTGTGCGTGTTTTAATGTGTGTGTGTTTTGCAACTGTCTGTCCAACTTTGTCTGTTATTTGTTGCTTTATAATAGTTTTTCCTCCAGATGATCAAATACACATAGCAGAGTTAACACAAAGCTAATAACTTTCTGTATTTAATAAGTTAAATTGTATACAGGATGCAAGGGAGAAAATGCAAGCTCCAGATGTGTGTATGTGTTGTTGAAGAAGTGTGTGTGCCCAAGACGTGTGCATCATTGAAAGTGGATTGGAAAGAAGTGTGTGTGTGTGTGTGCCACAACTGGGTGTTGTTGCTTCTGTGTGTGTGTGTGTGTGTGTGTGTGTGTGTGTGTGTGTGTGTGTGTGTGTGTGTGTGTGTGTGTGTGTGTGTGTGTGTGTGTCACTGTATTTGTTGTACTGTACCACTACTGGCAGGACTCCAACTACCACAGCACCAGCCGTGAGCAGAGGGTGGCACATGTTGGCATGGTGCCCAACTGTAGGCAGGCCCATTATCTCTCATTAGCAAAAAAAAAACTCATTATACAAAAACCACTCTAACCAAGAGAGAGAGCATTTATCTGCTGCCTGACCTTGAGAGAGTTCCCGTTGCTTTTCATGTAGCTGCACACACACACCTCATGGGTGCCACAAATAGTGTGTGCTCCATTGTTGAAGATGGAGTGTAACTTGAGTTTGCCCTTGTTTTGGAGTGTGTAGGGTACACTCAGAAGTCTTTGCAGTAGAAAGGGGTTTCAGATCTTAAAAAAACACACTGCTCTGTTTAGGTTCAGATGGATGTTCTGCCAGATCCCTCAAGGAAACATATGGGCATCTAACTCAAAACAAAACAAAAAGACACAGGGGTGATCGTTTGGGAGTCAAACAGGTTTCATTATTATGATCTCCTCACGGCTTACTCTGGGTAACTATATTTAAAAAGTGCTAACTCGTAAATCCCTACTTGCTGCTCCGGAGTGCTGAGGACTTCTGAATATTTGAATATCATCTTTGGTTCACCTCAGTTACGGCTCTTTAGTATTTTCATGTAAACCCTGCATATACAGTTCCACAGGATTAACACTGTTTTAGTGAAGATCAGTGGGGAATATCTGTCCTGAGGAACCGACATTTTCAGTATTTTCATTTTAGGTTTAAAATAAAACAGAAATATTACCTTTAAACTATATGCAATTAACCAGATTTACAATTTTTGGGGTTAAAACCGTAGAAATCTGAAAACAGAACTTGAGTTCAGTGTTATTCTTCTCTTCTCTTCTCTTCTCTTCTCTTCTCTTCTCTTCTCTTCTCTTCTCTTCTCTTCTCTTCTCTTCTCTTCTCTTCGCAGAGGGAAGCTTGGCTCTGTTTATAAACCATTTTATTCATCATCATTAAATACAGTTAACGTGTCTACAAATCCTGATGCATGGCTGGCCTTCTGCTACAGATGATGGTCACACACACACACACACACACACACACACACACACACACACACACACACACACACACACACACACACACACACACACACACAGAAATCGAGCCCACTCACTTTCTTTCAACAGATGTTGAACAGCACCGTTAATGGAAAGTCAATGGGGAGGAACAATGTTAGCAAACAACAATGCATTGTTCCCGCTAATGCATGGATGTGCATTCACATTGAGATACACGCAGACATGCACACACACACACACACACACACACACACACACACACACACACACACACACACACACACACACACACACACACACACACACACACACACACACACACACACACACACACACACACACACACACACACACACACAGACTGTTCGGCATTAGTTCTGCACCATGATCATCGCTCATTTGGTTGATTCTCTAGTTGACAGTGTTTCCTCTCTGTTGAACAAATGGGCATTCATGTTAATTGAAAACACCTTAGCGCCTTTTAAAACCTGGTTAAATTAGTGCACTAGCCATCCAATAGGAGAATCTGTGACCAATATTATATTTTACACCGGTGTAATTAATTGTTTCCTGGGTCGGTTTCAATTATGCGTTACTATATGTATGTATGTCTGTATGAAGGTATAACAGTTGGCTGTTAGTAAAGCATTTTAAGTTGGGCCAACACTAGACAGAGCATAGTAACCATAGTAATATGACTGATACAAATGATACCTTTGCTTCTGACCTGACTAGGGCTGCAAATAATGATGACTTTCTTCATTGATTAATCGGATAATTGTCTTCATAACAGGCATTAATCAAGAAAATCTGATCTTTTTTCTTTGATTGATGCATGTTAAAAGTACCCTGAGCTCAAATGCGACATTTTCAGATTGATTGTTTTATTTGGCCACAGCTTCCACCCCCATGATATTCAGCTTATTATCAAATATGACAAAAATAAATGAGTACATAATAAAATCCTCACATTTGAGAAGCTGGAGTGCAAAGTGTTTAATAATAAAATGATTAATGGATTATCAAAATGGTTTCTGATTAGTTTTCTGTCAAAAGACTTATTCTAGCAGTTCTGAATTTGACCTTCCAAACATGTGAGCAACTTTCATCCAAATAAACAGTAATGTGTGTCAGAAGCAGTGGATGAGATAGAGTAATGGTGCTTCCCTGAAATGTGTCTTGTTGTGTGTTGTAAACTCAGAGATGAGTGGACAGAGGCCATCCAGATGGTGGCTGACAAGCTCCAGAGACAAGAAGAGGAGAGATTTCAGTGCAGCCCCACCTCCAACATCGACAACATGGTCGAGGAGGAGATGGACATCTCCACCACACACCACAAACGCAAGGTAACACAAAACAACAGGAACGCACACATACATGCCAACACATACTCACACCCACACACTAAACACTCAAAATACAGATACGATTCCAGCTGTGATATCGCTGTTCCTAATCATTGTTCAAAGATGATCCCCAGGCTCACAGGTTTGTGTCAACTGATAATCAAGCTCCTGTAACAACAAGGGTGTGAATAGTTTTTTTATTTTCTAAATTAAATCACTCATGCAAATGTAAATGTAGTTTTAATCAAAGGCAAAGGCTATACTCAGGTAACATTTCTACTAGACATATCAAGTACACCACTGTTCACTACACCTCACAATATAATGGTTTTGTGGAGTTTAATGTTGCACAAGTTCATTAATGTCAGTAAAAATCTTTTCAATGTATAACCTGCCAAAATACAAAGGGTTGTTTAAGGGGAAGTAGCACTAGATGAAATATCAGAGGGTCACTAAGATCATTAGATATCATCCAAGAGGGACCATTAACATCACTACTGAAAGTCATGGCGTTCTGACCAACAGAGCAAAGGAGTAACACAAAGACTAAGCACTAAGTATTGATGTCTATGAAGTACAAAATCAGCTTTATTTGTGTTTAGTTCTTGGCTGCTTGTGTTTAGATAACATTTGGCATTTGAGAAGTTTGGTTTCTTTTTATAAATAAAAAAGTATTTTGTAGAAAACCATGTTTACAGTCCTCAAAGCAAGGTTTCGATAACAGTATTGGTACTTAAACACATTGTATTGGCAGTAGTATTGAAACATTTCAAACAATACACTGCTCTATACTACTAGTTGGACATCAAAACTTCCAAACCCATAACACATCAACTATTCAACACGAAGCGTAGATGAATTGCTGATAAATTTTGCCTTTCTTTCCCCAAGACAATGAGCGACTTCGACTACCTGAAGCTGCTGGGAAAGGGAACCTTCGGAAAGGTGATTCTAGTCCGAGAAAAGGCCAGTGGGAAATACTACGCCATGAAAATCCTTAAAAAAGAAGTCATCATCGCCAAGGTTAGTCCGTATGAATATTCGTCTGTTAATCGGTCTTTACATTTATTTTTTCTGTGTTTTAAATAGGACTGAAGTTTGAGGGCACTAAAGCCTTTTATTCTGACTACCTTTAATTTCGAGGACAGTGTCAGATGTTAGTATGTGATGTTTTTATTGCATTACATGAAGTGCTCTTCAACTGGTTTCCTATTCATTTGGTTGATTGAAAATGTTCTAACCGTATCTGTGCAGGATGAAGTGGCTCACACGCTCACAGAAAGCAGAGTACTGAAAAACACCCGACACCCGTTTCTCACTGTAAGTACCTCATATATATATATATATATATATATATATATATATATACACACATAACACAAATGGTTTAGATTCAGACATCTGTGCATATGCAAATCTGCCGACATCTGTAAGAGCGCATGTCGCGTACGCAGAAAGCATATTGATCCTATACATACCTGAGTCTCTGGAGGCTAATTATGAGTTAGACACCAAATTGTTGTACATTAACAACCGCATCTGTTAGCTTTACACTCTCCCTTTGATGTACACAAACACACAGAAGCCGTTGCTCATTTCTATCGCACTCCCTGTAAACGCACACACATAGAAATGAACGTACACACACGCACCGTTGTGAGAGCAATTACAGTTCACATCTGAGTTTACCCCCGTCACATCTGCAGCCACAAAGAGACTCCGACCAACTGTTCTTTTGTTAAGCAGCTTTCTCACTTAAAAACAAAACACACACCTATTTGCCTTGAATAGATGAATACAGGCATACACTGTTTGAAGCTTTAAAAGATCACGTTTTGCTGCTCCTGCTGTTTTACCTCGAATGGGATCAGACGTCTTGCTGCGTCAAAAAACAATATTTGATGCTATTTAAGTTATCCCTCTGCAGTTATTGTGTCAGTAAATGCATTATGATAATTAACCCTTGGTTAGTAACGATCACTTGTATCCCATTACACTGTGGGATAATTTATTTTACTACTATAAATAGTTAGATTTAATAATCTGGCTACATATGTGTGGAAAAAAAGACTATACAGTCTAGGAAACTATTCCCTATATTGTGTTATGTTTGTGACACACACATAAATCAATTTGGTGTGTGTGTGTGTGCGTGTCTGTGTGTGGTTCTCGTTTCAGTCATTGAAGTATTCATTCCAGACTAAAGACCGCCTCTGTTTCGTCATGGAGTATGTGAATGGAGGAGAGGTAAGACACATACACTAACGTCACACACACACACACACACACACACACACACACACACACACACACACACACACACACACACACACACACACACACACACACACACACACACAAACACACACTCTTTTATGATGGTTGTGCTGTATGTGGTTACCCATCTTTGTGTTACTGCTTTAAACAGACAGTTAAACCACAACACCAACTGACATCGATTAAGCACCTATTCTACTGTTAACTCAAAGCTGTGAAAAAACAAATGACAAAAAATTGGCTTTGGCTACATGTTGACAGTATTTAAAAGATACATTTCTTAGCTCTTTTGTTTGCATTTTTATCACTATATATTTTTTTTATGTAAAATAGAAATATATATCACTGTTATTAAAAGCGTTTTTAATAATAATCTATCACTTTCATTACCAAAATACTGTATTCCATATGAGTATTTTTAAATATTATTCAAAGATGTTTTTTTAAACAAGCGTCTGGGTTTTTTAAATATCTCAGAGATAAATACAAACATTTTACATGGTGAAATATAGTGTAAGTGGTGATGTGTGAAGTTTGACTGTTCGATTGCTTTCTAACAGTTAATTTGCCAACCAACTGGCCTCTCGCTTTCCTTCTCGTCTCTCTTATCTGTTCCATCCCTCTCCTGCTCGTGTCTATTTATGAACACACCTATGGGGCAGTTATAGCCAGAATGACAGTCGGAGACGAAATGAGTTTGGATTCCCCCACTTTTCCATTTCTCACATTTTTAATCGGGCCATTTTTGCAATCTTGGTTCATTCCCTCAGTGCAACTGTCACCTGCTCCCCTCCCAGATAGTTAGGCAGTTCAGCCAGTGCCAGGCCTGAGCAAACACACGCACACACACACACACACACACACACACACACACACACACACACACACACACACACACACACACACACACACACACACACACACACACACACACAAAAACACCAGCAAACACTCACATACTTAGACAAACACACACAGCTAATTTTTACCTCAACGGACAAATTGTGACCACACATTCCTCACAACCAACCACCACACACACACACACACACACACACACACACACACACACACACACACACACACACAACCCATTACAAACCTGCCACAGTCACAGCTGCCAGTACACTGATGAAGGCCCACCTGTCGTGTTACCCCCTCTCACTGCACCCCTCCACACACACAGACACACACACACACACAAATACAGAAACACACACACATTACACACGGACACCATTTGAGCAAGGTGGTCTGTGAGCATCACTCCAGCGGCCATATGCAAACCTCCCTCAACAATTAATGGGTAGATGTGCGCCCCTTGGCCTCATGGGTAATTTGTACGACTTGACTGGTGCGCCGCAGCCGGCTGGTGTCATTTCGGTGCCACATGTGTAGCTGTGTGACAGTGACAACTTGACAACTGACGGCTAGGGAGAGAGAGTGAGAGTGAGGGAGATGAAGGGAGTGTGAGCGATCAAAAGGCTCAAGATGGTGGAGAAATGGGAGGTCACTCCACCTGCGGAAGAAAACGTGCTGCGTACTCTTTTAAGTACGAAAGTGAGCTTCTTGCCAAAAACAGGGAGATGGATATGAGAATTGAGCAAATGAAGACAGAGGCTCAGGGGGCAAGGCCAGTTAGGCCACTAATGAGTGCTGCACTGGAGGCAGTTGAAATGGGTGGGTGGGGTGGGGGTGTTGGCGGCGGGCGGAGGCAGCGGCGGTCGGCCTGTCTTTAACTAGACTGGTGTATTGATTAAACCCTTGATTTGGCCCCCGTCGCCGAACTCCACGCCAGCACCGTGCCAACCTCGCCCAGAGGGTAACGTGGAAGAGGTATGTGAGTGTGTGTGTGCGTGGTGAGGGGGGGGCTGCTAGATGAGGCGCCAGCTGCCGAGCGCCTCCACCCGCCCTCCTCCGAGGCCCCCCCGCCCCCAGAACCAGCCTCTCACCATGCGCACCCCTTACACACTACCCCCCTTGCTCACCCTCCCCTCCGCTATCTATCATCTCAATATGGTGCGGGCAGCCAGTTTGTGTTGTGCTAATTTCCTCCAATAAATCAGTAATTATTGCTGTGCCGTCCCTGCTGTCTCTCCCCTCTCTCTCTCTCTCCCCCCCGCCCTCTCTCCCTCTCTCTCATCCTCCCTTTTCCTCCCTCCTTCTCCCGCAGCTGTTTTTCCATTTGTCAAGAGAGCGGGTGTTCTCAGAGGAGCGCACGCGCTTCTACGGCGCCGAGATCGTCTCGGCTCTCGACTACCTGCATTCAGCCAAGATTGTGTACCGGGACCTCAAGGTAAACAGAAACAGAGAGGGGAGGCTGGCTGGCTGGGGGGCATGGATGAGAGAGATTAGATATTTGAGGGAAAACTTTTTTTTTTTTTTTTTTTTTAGCCCCCCACCTTGTGTTCCACAGTTTGTTGTTTTTTACATCCAGGAGGAAAGGAGTGGCTTCAGATGTTTGGTAATTAAAGAGAGGGACAGGGACAAGCTCACACAGACATGAAGCAGTAAAGAAGTGGAGAAAGGCAGGGAGGGAGGGAGGGATGGGGTGCTGATGCCACAGAGGTAGAGAGGTAGATGGCTCTGTCTGAGCATCTGCCTGGCAGCCTTGGCCCCAGCCCTGCTTCCAGCAGCCAAGAAAACAGAAAAGGAGAAAAAGCAGACAGAGTGAGAAAAACACTTCAGCCATTAAAATTAAAAGGTTGAGTGGCTCCACTACACGCCTGAAGTTTATTTCCCTCCTCTGCTTTTTTGTGTGTGTCTGTCTGAGTGTGTGTTCACTGCCACTATGTGGGGTAATGCGATATGGTTTTCTTTACCCATAAAACTTTGACCTTACCATACAGAAAAAAGTATTAAAGCAAATAGAAGACGTTCATTTTTGATTCTCAGTCACGAATGATGAAAATGAAATATTAGATTGATGTGTTTTTTCTTTTTACCTTCCAGTTGGAAAACCTGATGCTGGATAAAGATGGTCATATCAAGATCACTGATTTCGGCCTGTGCAAGGAGGGCATCACAGACGCTGCTACCATGAAGACATTCTGTGGAACGCCCGAGTATCTCGCACCTGAGGTAACTTTTTTGTTTTCCTATCTGTTTTCTTTTTTCTCTGGTTTGCTATTTCTCTCGCTAATTCATTTCGTCACTTTACCTTTATCTTCTTAGATGTTTCTTTCATAATTCTTAAACTATTTTACCTCTTTCACCACATTCCACATCTTCAATCTTCCTCTCCACTCTTGCTTTGATCTTCACCACCACTTACCCATCTTTTAAATATGTAGCCCTATAGTGCAGTTAGTTAAGAGTGCAATAATAGAATAACCTTCAATTCCTGGGTCTCTAACAACCTAAAGGAAGGTGTGAAGTATGAGGTTAAATATATTGTCAAAGCATCTACAACTACTGACAATCCTAGGAAAAGTAATTTAGGATTAAATATGAGCATGAAATCAAAAGGCACCTCTCACAGAATCAATACACATTACTGTCACTGACTGCTACAATATACACGTTGTACATTATGGTAGCGCCATGCAATATGTACAGGGGCAACCATTTACTGTCAGGTCACCAAACAAAATAGTACAATACAAAATAAACATCAAATTTGAATAGATGTGTTCGATGATATTCTGCTCTACTCTTACACACATTTGGAAATCTAATTACACACAGTATGGGTAGTTTGGTTAAATTCTGAACATGTGAAGTGTGTATTGTGGCCTTAAGGGGATGAATTTTGATGACCACATCCACAGCACAACGTAGAGGCTATAAGATAATATAATCAGCTGATAAATCACATAAATCTCAGGGACTGTGAGTTAAATTCTGCAAACTGAGCAGTTTGACAGAGACTTTGTAGTACACAAAAGCATCTGTGACATCAACACATGCATCGAACCCTTAAGTCATGAAGTGATGTGTTTCCTCACCACCCCGTACCCCATAATACCTCGAGTTCGGTAAGGACTGTGATGTTTGAAACCTTCTTACAGTGGAATTTATGCATATACATTTCATTTGCAGATTTCACAGGCAAACACTTTCCATAATATCAGGATGAACAGTAAATATGCAGCTTATGCGTGTGAATGGAGGTGTTGGTTGAATTGGAAAAGGGCGCAGTGCTTACACACGCACACACACACACATACACACACAACCACATAACTACATTCTTGTAATAGTTTTTTGTAGCAATCCGCTGTCCAGCCATCAGCGCTGCTTCACTCGAAGGCCAGCAGATCTGGCGAGAGCTTTGCAGGACTGTGGGTGGTGGAGACAGAACGATGTAGATGTGGAGATGAAGGCAGGAGGAGAGAGGCATAGTGTATATCCCACTTGAAAAAGTATGGAGGACAATTTGGCGCAGCATTTTGTGCTTTTTTATAGAGTCCCTTCCTTTGCGTGCCAAAAGCTGATTGGAGGCTGTTGGTTATTTTTCACAGGATGTGCGTCTGTGTGCATTTATGTGTGTGCGCGCGTGTGCGCTGTGTGTGTGATTGCAGTAGAAAGTGCAGGCTAAAGCGAGGCAGATGGCGGCAGATGGGCGAGGTTGGAGGAAGGTGCTCGGAAAAAACCTGGAAATCTACACCACCGCCGCCGCCACTCACCCGCCCGCACGCTCTGCTCGCCCGCCCGCGTGTAAAAATAACACAGTTTGCTCGGAGCCAAGTTACAGAGATGCAAAGTAGCCGGGATTAAAAAGAGAGCGGGGTAGGTGGGGGTTGAAGACAGAGGAAGATGAGAAGGGAGAGAAAATATTTCAGGGTTATAGGAGTGAAATTCAGATAGTTCTCATGTTTGCCGTCACTGAAAAGGGCAGATGAGAAGTGAGAAAGGAGGGTTTGTGTCTGCTGCGTGACCGAAGAAAGTCATACACAGATACTTCAGCAACACAACGCTGTAAAGTGAATAACCGCAAACAAAGAAAGATTAATCAACAATAAGCAGTGTGAAGGTCCTTGTTAAGGGATAGAAAAACTGAATCAGAGAAAACACGTGTGGATTGTTTGTCTCTATTTTCTCATATTTTTTGTGTTTGACTATTTAGTTTATTACGTTTGGAAGGGGATGGAGTTTGACTTTTCCCTTTTATTCGTTTAATTTTTTGGGGGGGATGATATATATGTCGGGCATTGTGATTTCTTTTTTCTTTACTGTATCTTCTTTTTTCATACACATAGCAGCACAGTCAGCCGTTAGTAAAGCATTAGGAAAACGTCAGGAACATGAACCCTATCTCCAAACGATGACACTTTGGAGATAGAAGGTCTCTGTGTGACACCAACATATGTGAGTGTGTGTTAACTGTGCCCAGTATATGAGGTGTGTGTTTGTGTTCCCAATAGCCTGCTGGGTATCTGGGCTGGTACAGCCACAGGCTGTGTGTGCCCGTCCCGGCCCATCTAGTCCTGTCCAGGCTGCCAAAGCCCCTGCCCCGCAAGCAGCATCTAGTTGCCACATGGCTGCCCCATAGGGACCAGGACAGGACAAGACCTTCTTCCTAACGGCTGCTTTTAATCAGAGCTTTTTGCTTCTCTTCTTTCTTCTCCCTTACTTTTTTCTTCTCTTCTCTCTTGCTGATTTATCTAATCAGTACTTTTACTGCCTAGTCCTATTTATTTGTCCTGTCTGGTTCTAAAATATACACATAATCACACATACTGTACACTTACACACACACACACACACACACACACACACACACACACACACACACACACACACACACACACACACACACACTCCTATGCCTCCGTGCCTCCATGCCTGAGGCTGTGGGGCAGCATTCTGGCTCTGTGTGGATTAATCTGCTCCCTGCCTGCAACCGAGCTGCCACCACTTTCTTTAGTCCCAGGACACACACACACAAACACACACACAAACACACACACAAACACACACACCTTCTTACACTGACACACATATACATATATACATGCCCAACTGGACTGTTTACTTTTGTATAGATTTCTGAACCTTTTTGTACAAAGACTCTACACACATTCCCGTAGATCTGCATCGAAAAAACGCCTTGAAAGATGCTCTGAATTTCATAAACCGCACGCTGTTTGTGCGGTTGTGTGTGTGTGTGTGTGTGTGTGTGTGTGTGTGTGTGTGTGTGTGTGTGTGTGTGTGTGTGTGTGTGTGTGTGTGTGTGTGTGTGTCCCTCCTCAAGCTGCAGAGAATGAAACACCAAGTATCTCCTAGTTTGCCTCACTCTAAAAACTTTATGAATTTGATGAGAACGGATAAATATTCCATCTGCTGTGTGTGTGTGTGTGTGTGCTTGACAGTCTCCCAGCAGTCTAAGCCAGTGTTATCCCTTCAGCCGTACCAATCAATAGAATATCTGGAGCTGGCGGCGCTTCGTTCCCCCAGCTTTTCTCTGCAGCTGCCAACATGGTGACCAGCGTAATGCACACACAAACACACACACACGCACACACAAAGTATAGCACTCATACCTCTTTTATTCACTTCCACGCACATGTTGACTTGCACACACTGAAGCAGCCGCCTGCATCATTAGCAGTTTAGTGTTGAGTGTGTGAGCTCAGTTAATGACCAGCTTTCCGTAGCATTGAGCTGCTGTGGAGACTCTCAGGCAGCTGTTTGGTGTTTTCTCTTACCTAGACTCATTGCACAATGTGATTTAACATAATCTACAGTTGGGGTTGTACAACAGAACCTCACCTGAACCCTCATCTGACATTTATTTGGTGAAACTGCCTCATAAATTGTTTGATGAGTAAGACCATTTTCATTATACCGTTCTCTCAGAGAATTGTGGGCTTTAACGTGCAGGATTCTTAATCTGCAATATCAATTTAACATTGAATAATTGTCCGATTGCTGATCGAATCACTTTGAGTAGTATATGAAATGTATTTATAATAAGCAGTCTCATTTAGATTAATTCAAATATATCACACTCATGGGTGTTCAGCGTCATAATACTGGCAGTTTTAGTCCAAAGTTTAAGATTATATAAACTAAAACCACCTTCTCATCCGTCGATTCAACGACTTGAATGTTCATGATCCCTAAAATCTGACGTTCTAAGCTTCCATATCAGCATGAAACAGAAGTACTTAAATATTAGGATACATTTCAGTATGCGTTTGTGGTTTTCTTAGTTTGTATCATCAACTTTGCAATTGGAAATGGCAGATATTAGTTCAGTCAAGGTAAGGCATTTAAAAAAAAAAAAAATCCTTTTGATATTATGACATTTACTGTATAGTTTAAATATGTAATTTATAATAGTCAAAACATGTTTCTGTGTGAGTAGAGTATGTTTTTGCGTTCATGTATTTAGGCCTGTTAGCGTCCACCCTGCCTGGTCCATTATTAACAGTGAATGAGATGTTATTATTATTGGCGAGATATACAACATATGCTGTTCTGGCTGCTCTCCAGCTCTGTCTGTCTGCCTGTCCGTCTCTCACACACACACACACACACACACACACACACACACACACACACACACACACACACACACACACACAAACACTCTCATGCAACACAAGCATACACACACGCTCATCATGTTAATATGTTGATTATGTTAATGAAGGCCTAAAAAGCGCCCTGAAATACCTCTCTTCCTGCGTCTGCCTCCCTTTTCGTCTTCCTCGCTCTTCCAGAGGTGAGCGAAGAGGCCCATGAGTGGATAAAAGAGAAGGAACAAGCAAGTGAAGACATGATTAGAGGACTGAGGAGGCAGGATAAGACGCGATGGAGAGGACAGGCAGGAAAATAAGAGCAGGAAGGCAGCCCAGACACAAGACTTTGATACGGGAGTGACTTCTTTCACAGAAGCGCACCCACACACACACACACACACACACACACACACACACACACACACACACACACACACACACACACACACACACACACACACACACACTCACACTCACTCACAGACAACGCAGCAGCTTACAGTACAGTACCTGTGCTAGCCAGCTTGGAGGTCGGGGCTGGCCCTGACCCACGTTGCGGGCTGTTCCTGCCTTTTCCATCCAGGGACGTTCCTCTCTGTCCCTGCCAGGAGAAGGATCAGTGTGCCAGGGAGAGCTGGCGGGGACCAGAGGGGGCATCTGGTGGGACTGACTCCCTTACTGTAACAGGGGCCTCTGAAGACCTGCCATCCCGTGATGTTTTCCTCTGTATGTGTGTGTCTGTGTACCATCTACACCTCAGCACGTGTGTTCTGTGCCACCACTTCTGTTCTTCTCAGACAACTTTTACTGTTTTATTTTTATTTATCCCCCTAAAGCAACACGGCATATTGACTCTCCTTTGCTGTCGTTCCTCGCTCATCTGCCTCTTCATTGGATACCTTGGGCAGTCGTTCTTGTCCAATAAAAGAAATGCAGAAATGCAGAATAAAAGCAGATGTCCAATAAAACATATGGTCCTGTGTAAAAAAAAAAACAACAACTAGCAAACATTGTGTTTCTCTCTCTCTCTCTCTCGACACTCCTCAGGTCCTGGAGGACAACGACTACGGTCGGGCGGTGGACTGGTGGGGTTTGGGCGTGGTGACGTATGAGATGATGTGTGGCCGACTGCCGTTCTACAACCAGGACCACGAGAAGCTGTTTGAGCTCATCCTCATGGAGGACATCAAGTTCCCGCGCACTCTGTCGTCGGACGCAAAGTCCCTGCTGTCGGGCCTGCTCATCAAAGACCCAAACAAACGGTTTGCATGTGGTTTAGTGAATGTAACCGTGTATACAAATGTAGAGATGTCAACAGATGAACTAGGAGTAACTACATACTACACTTTTATTGTTATTTCGCTAAAGAAAGTAATACATATACTTTTGATGACTTTTATAAGTGAGCTTGAACTGTTTCTCAGTTTGTTTTATGTTAACATTCCTCTCCTGTCCACTAGGCTCGGTGGAGGACCAGATGATGCTAAAGAAATAATGAGACACAGTTTCTTCTCTGGTGTCGACTGGCAGGATGTGTATGATAAAAAGGTACGAAGCAACATTATGGTACAAATAAGTCTGCACTGTGTGCTGTGCCATTGTTTCATTCGGTCTAATAAAGAATGATAAGATGGCAGAATATAACTCATGATGAAGCTATGTACTTCAGTTATTTTACTCCCTACTTATACATTTTTGTTTGTATATGGCGGGTCAGGGTTAACTCATGTAACACAAACAGCCGTATAAAGCCCTGAGCCTCCTGGAGATGTGTGACCTTGTATCCTGGATGTCTATCATTTACAAAAAACTATACAATGTCATTTTTATAACTTGTCAGAACATACTATACTATGAGATTTTCATGACTTTTTTTGACATACAATACTATGACGTTTTTCTGACTTTTTCTGACATACTGTGCCATTATTAAGACATTTTATTACATACTATACAATTACATTGTTTATACATTTTTTGACATGCTACACTAGGAGATTTTCATGACTTTTTTGACATATGATACTATGACATTCTTAAGACTTTATGATATAGTATAAAATTACATTTTTCGGACATGATAAATTATGACATTCTTAAAACCTTGTATACTATTACCTGTTTATTATTGTTCATGAAATACTATACTATGCATTTTTATGGAATTTTTTTGAAAGACTATATAATGACATTTCTATAACTTTTTATGACGTACTATATCATGACATTCTCAAGGCTTTTTCTGACATACTGTTCTGTGACATTATTAAGACATTTTATTACATACTACACTATGAGATTTTCATGACTTTTTATGAATTTTTATGACATACTAAACTATGAACTTTCAATGCCTTTTTAAGACACACTTTATAATGACATTGTCATCTCTTTTTATGACACACTATAGCATGACCTTTTGATTACATACTATACAATGAGTTTCTTCTGACTTTTGATGACATACAATACTATGACATTTCATGACTTTTATTACCGAATATACTCTGAATTCTGTAAGACTATTTTATGAGAGATAATGCTAAGACTTTTAATTACTGTTTTTTGAGATACACTTTGACTTGTATGCTGCATTTATGTGGTATGCTACATTACCATTGGATAAGTTGGGTGCCCCAATTCCAGAAAGTCTTATGACATCCAGAGTTTGTTGTCTTTCTGATCTATACTTCGGAAGTGTTATTGTACGATATAAACTGTCCTCTTTGTGTCGTCCTCACGTCTCTGCCTCAGATGGTTCCTCCCTTCAAGCCCCAGGTGACGTCGGAGACAGACACCAGGTACTTTGACGAGGAGTTTACAGCCCAGACCATCACAATTACTCCACCAGAGAAATGTGAGTATTTACTGTCTCTGATTCTTTCTCACTCGTCTACGTACAAACATATGCCCACATTAAAACCCAACGAAATCTCACCAACGAAATCTCACAGAAGTAAATGCTTTAGTTTGGAGCGTGTTTGTGTTTAGTGTTAATATGACATGGTACTGTGAAAATAGAACACATCCCACCAAACAATGTATGTGCTTTACTGTATGTTTGAGTTTATATACTTGGAATAACTTCTGCAGAGGATCATGAATGTTAATAAACTGTTTTATTTTTTACATTGTGAGAATCAGTTGTATAGCCACAGTCAGTAGAATTGTTTGTTAAGCATCTAATTATGATCAAATTCAGCTTTTTTTTTTTGACTGAAAACTTTAATAATTGCAGTTTTAAGCCATTTATCAGTGCTCCAGCTTTTCTTTAGGTGAGATATTCAACTAGAAATAACTCAAAAAGTGCTGTTGTCTGTTTACTCGAGTGTCACTGTAATCGTCCTCGGGCCACATGCAGCGTTTCACGGGCTTTTGAAATAACGATACCAGCTTCTAAATGTTCAGCACTGAATTATGCATGAGTGGAACTGATGTGTTTCTCTGTGCTAATGTGAGGTTCCATTTGTTCTGGAGGTCGCACATCAGTTAGTAAGCAGGAGATCAGAGACTCACTTGTTAATTGAATCTTGTTACGTTTAAATCAACAGCACAACAACTTCCCAAACACAATGCTTTGTAAGGTTTGATTATGTTTTGAGATAAAATCAACCTGGAAATTTGTTTCCAATTGATTTGTTTGTATTCATATCAATTTAATAATTCATTTCAAGTGCAATTAATAACGTCATTAATGACTTCTGAATCCACATGTTTCTTTAGTCGACGAGGACGGGATGGACTGTCTGGATAACGAGAGACGACCGCACTTCCCACAGTTCTCCTACTCTGCCAGTGGCCGGGAATGACCTGCCCATGACTATGACATCATCACAGCTGGTCTCTGAGGTCATCAGTGTGGGACTAAAAAAGACCCACAGCTTTGGCCCTCCACAGAAAGACTTGAAGGATATTGCCCTTCTCCTCCTCCTCCTCCTCCTCCTCCTCCTCCTCTCTTTTTCACCTCCGCAGTCTCCTTCTCTATTTATTTAAACATTTTGTGAATCCCCTTTTTAGAGAGAACTTCCAGGCAAAATTACTTTCTAATCCTGCGCTGCAGCCCTAGGTGATCCGAAACTGTGATGTGATCAGTTACTATGTAATGTCCCTTTAATGACAGGAGCATCACCGGTGGCCTGCTGTGCTTTGACATGTGTCGGTCCTGCTAAACTCTCAGAAACAAACACTTCTGATCACGTTAGACAGATGATTCATCGACTAGGAGATGTATTTTGTGGCTTTTTATCTGTGACATGGAGATATAGCATTTTAAGTCATTCAAACCTTAACTGCCGTTACCGGTTGTATCTCAGGCTTTTGCAAACAGACTAACAGATACTCTCAGACTCAGAGATGCACTCGGGTCTGATTTCAAATCCTCACTAAATGATTCTGGGATTGATTGAGGCTGCCTGGCGTTGAGGGAGCAGTTTGTCACCAGTGAGCAGAATCCTACACAGCTCACGTTGTCGAGTAGGATTTGACTCAGGTTTTGCTCAGTACAATTCATTATTGTTGTTGCTGCTATTTCAACTACGACCACATCTACTACAGGTACTACTACTCCTACTACTGCTATACTTCTACTATACTTAAACCCGGTGCTACACTACTGGCTTAATGCTGCAGATCATTATACAGGCGCCAGCAACACATCAGCCACCTGTATTAACGTCTATGCTTGTACAGCTGCAGAACAGATCTTGCTTTTATTCCTAATGTATCGCTAGTAGACATCAAGGATGACGTGTTTGTGTGTGAGTGTCAGAGTGTGAGTGTGCCAGGACCTATCATGGGTTTGTGTTTAAGAGCGCACCTCAAAGCACAGCAGTTCAGAAGGATGAAGCTCCAGAAACCATGAGCTTTACTACGTTACCCACAATGCAGTGCAAGTTGGTTGATATAACCATCGCAAGGAGGTGAAAAGGAGAGGAAAGCAGTTGGTTTGAATCCCCCCCCATCCCCCCTTTCCACATCCCTCTGAGTTTAATTCTCTTCTGTCCCAAAAGAGAACACAAAAGTGAAAATGGTACTTTGTGTTGATGATTAAGCTTTACTGTGACATGTTGTTGTCATGGTTTCGGGAACCACACAGCTGTACCTCTCTGTCTTTTTGCAGAAAAAGTGAAACTGCAACAAGGAACAGATCCACCACAGAGTGAAAAAGAAAAAGTCAAAGATGACAGGTCGGGGCATTGTTGATGAGAATAGAGAGAGTACAGGTTTAAAGCTCCAAGAATGATGAAAGATTTATAATGTTATAATTTATGACTGCGGTAACAGCTGACTTCCTGTTTCCTGTGAGATTCCTATCAGAATTTTTATTAAAGAGACATTATTGTCTACCAGGAGGTACGCATTAAACAGTTATGGGTTTACACCAATCACAGCAAATGCTATAATATATATATGTTCTATTTATTGTTCTTCTCATCAGTTTTATATTTAACTTTTTCTATTGTTATTACATTATTCTAGAAAAAAACAAAACTATTTCTTAGGGCTGAGAGAAGAAAAAAAAAAGGCACCTAAAGAAACAAAAATGGCTGAAGAATGTAGGAGGGAAAGCAGATAGCATTCCTGCTCCAATGTTTATTTGAATGATGTTTTTGTGTTTGTTTTGTGACCAAAATGTGACAGTGGAGAGGGGACGGGACGCAGTAAAGACAGAGGGGAGTGTAATGTGAGCTATAAGAAGGTAAAATAACGAAACAGAAATGTATTTAAATAATCCCTGTGTCCAAATCATCCAACAGGAGTTTATGAGGGATCATCTCACTTGATTGGTTAGTGACACAGATGTTCCTCATATTTAATGTGATCACAGATGTGTGTTGGTGAAGTGGAAGTTGAGCAGAAAGAAACCGAGTGCAGCACAGAAGTGTAAATGTGAAGTTGTGAGAAAGGAAAAGAGTCAGTACTGAACCGTAAGAGATACTTTTTACTGTAAGTGTGTCGAGTCAGAGAAGAGAAAGAGGAATAATAGTGTTTGATTATAATATGAGAGTTTTTAAGGTCGGACACTCCTCTGTCTTTAACCATCGCTGTCATCTCTCCGGTCCGGACTTTCCCTGTTTTTCGTCGTCACGTCTTCCAGTCTGACCAACAAGATTTAAAATCCCCATCAATTTCTCTGTCTTCAAACGCCAGTAAGCCTTATGGTTTAAATCAGAATACATCCAGCACTTCAGAGTAAGACAAAAAAATCACCAGATGTGAGGAAATATATTTTAAAAAATGTGAAATTTCAACTGCATCCTGTCAATTATCATGTGGAGGACGTCTCCTTTAATATTTGGATGACACAGACTTAAAGAGTGCATCCGGGGATATGCTCTGATTAGACGTAGGAAATGATATTCCAATATTTATTTGAATGTTTTTACTATCATGATTGATGGATAACTTGAATTTCTTTTTCTATATAATTTATTTGATGTCATTTTGTTTTGGAGTTTAGCAGTAAAGGGAGTGTAGTCGTGTTTCACTCTGCAGTTTTAAGTCTTCAGATATTTTGTTCTAAAAATAAATCCTTTTGTTTTTTCTTTACAGATATTTCTTATACGACAAATTACCTGTTTTTTCCGCTGCTTTTAAGTCCACATGCTTTACACTTGCACATCCATTAAAAATTCTATTAGCTGGCAAAGGCGCTTTATGGCAGGAAGTAGAAAAAGGATGGCGTTGGCCTGTACGATGTCGTCCTCTGTCCGCACTAACCAGTCCTGAGTCAAAGTGGCACTCAGAACTCTTATGAAAAATACTTCTCTGTGAGCGATTGAGCCTGTCTGGCAGAGCCCAAGCAGCCGAATAGTTCAAAACAAGTACAATTCCCACCCAGCTGGCACCCTTGACAGGCTCAAGCAAACGCTCACAAGTATTTGGAAGGAATTCAGCTTTGATTTGACCCAGGTCTGCGAGCAACTGAGGAGTTCTAGCTGTACGCGCGTGCTTACCGCCAAAACCATTAGAAACCAGAGTTCATATAAAAAAAACACTTTATAGCTTTGGCCACAGCACTTTCACATGCGTCATTTTTAATATGTTTCAGATGAATCTGATTAAACCCTGCTTTAAAAGGATGAGTTTTAGCTTCCTTCTTTTTTTTTACTTTTTAAGAAATGATTTTTAAAGCACATCTTCTCTCCTCATACAACCGATAGCTTTGATGTCTTCAGTTGGACCTGGGCTATCGTGTCCCACATGCCAGAGATGAGTCAGTGCTGGTCAGTCTTCATGAACTAAAATGTTTAAAATACTCACTGGTGTCTCTGACTCCTTCTGTTTTAAAAAGTTTTCCTTCCTGTGAAGCTCCAGCTCTCCTTGTTTAATCCTCTACACACTCATTTACTGTCAGCTGCCAGAAGCTGATTCTAAGGTCAGAAATCATATAAATAATTGTTTTCCTTCAACTACTGTAAGTGGAGAAGCTGGATCTTTAGTAATCCTCTTCATCATTGTGGGTTTTCCCTGAAAGACTATGAATGAACATGTCAGTGATTTCTTTAACTGGACGCTTAAGCCTCCACACAGCTTTACTGGTGCCCTCGACTGGTGTGAATCGACAGTATGTGAGGTATCTGACGCTTCACTGACAGTGTTCACTCTTAAAGCTGCTGCTGCTGTTTGTACTGTACATCCATCACACAACAGATCCCACTCCAATATTTATACAATATGTTAAATCCTTTCAAAGACCTCAGCTGCTCTGTATTGATCTTGCCTGTTGTTAACGAACCGACGGCGTCAGCCAAAAATCACAAACCTCGTTCTGCCCGGCGTTTAATGCAGAAAATAAGTTAACGGCTCCAGTGTTTGGAAGGATTTCTGAAAGTATTTGACTTTGTGTCTGCAACAGAATTCCTCCCCTCTCTTTATCTAGTACTAGACAAATATCATTATTAACATGAACAAGCATGAGGTGCATTTATTTATAAAAGGCAAACAAAAAACTGCAAACATGTACAAATATTACAAAGTGAAATTGAGTTAATTTCATCCCCATGTCCATCTACTGTAGCTTTACAGATGTGTGAGATATTTGTGGACGGCTGCCAGCTGTTCTCAGAGTGGGCCATGTTTCCCTGAAGCACTGTTATACTGAATTCAGGTCTCCTCTGTGACACGTCAGTGGAGCAGAACCGATGTCGACTCTGAGACGGTGTCGGGGAAACTCAGCAGATCGATCAAACGGCCTTTTTCTGTCCCTCGTGCTGTCGGGATGCAGTGCTGTTGGTCAGCGAGGCCTCGAGGATGTGAAAACAACAAATTACCATCAACATGAAGCTGTTTTTTACACTGTACATCCTTAGTATTTTTACACAATGTATATGATAGGGATGCACATTATTTTCCTTCTTACAGACAGCTTCAATAAAGCACTATGTCAATCTGCTGCGATGGTGTCCACCTTTTATTTGCTGTGTGGTTAAAAAAATGCTGTTTATCTTTTAAACTTTCTGTTCAGTTAAAATAGTAAGAAATAAACAAAAAAAGAGAAATATTACTCACAGAAAATCTGGAAAGATCTGTATTAAAATGATAATATAGCATGTTCCAAAAGCTCATTTAAGTTTGAGTGATTTCATTCTTTCACTCTGTAGGATAAAAAAAAAAGTTTTAAAAAAGCAAGCCGAACACAAGATCCCAGTACCTCTAACCACTCAATATATCACAGTAACAGTCTATGGCCAATATAGTAAAACATAAAATGGTAACCTGATTTTCACTTCTGTTAACTAAACATTTAGTGTATACAGTGTACGTTTATACAAATAGGATGAACACACTTGTCTCCCTCGGTAAAAAACAAGAACACAAACAACAGTTTGATGGGTTTTTGTCAACAAGAGATGACTTCAGATCCAAACGGACAGGAGGAGGAAACAGGCAGGACGGACTCATGTGGACACAGTATTGACTCGTCTCTAGAAAAGACACAAACACACACATTCAATGAAACACATAAAATCTCTGATAATGACTCAATACAAACAGAATATAGACAACATGTTTTTTAAGGACCAAACAAAATCATTAGTCATGACGAGACAAACGTCTTCTTACTGATTTAATTTTAGTAAACTGATAACTATGATGTGCACCTGGAGAGAAAAGACAGCATCACAAATTCATTTCAGAGACAAAACATTGAGTCACACTCTGCTCTGTCTGTGTACCTCCGTGTGAAGGCTTTGCATCTCCTCAGTGAGTGTGTTTCTCTCCTGCATCAGCTGGTTCTGTTTGGCCAGCAGCTCATACACCTGCTGGGCACTGCTCTGACAGTGACGGTCCAACTGCTGCAGCCTGCAACACACACACACACACACACACACACACACAGAGAAAATATTGACAAACTAAGTGAGAGGAACTTAAACTCCTGGCTGATACAAACCAAATGTTGTAAATATTGAATGAGAGCTAGATCCACAAAGAGGTTTTTTAATATCACTGGACTTTGTGTAAAGTAATCAACACTGTTTATATGAATGTGGCAGCTGTGTATATTTTGTCATTTGAGATCAGACGAGGGGATTCAGGATCTGAAAATGATAATGCCATGGTCTGATATACTGCAATTTGATCGGATCGGTTTATGAATCAATCTGCTCGTGATTTCTCAAATCCATTAATCGTTTTGTTAAGAAAGAAAAAAAAGTTTCAGGTGAAAAAAGTAGTGTGTCAAAAAAATCATAAAAAGTCAGAGTATATTAAGTCATAAAAAGTGCTCAAGTGGTAATAGTATAGTATGTTGTAAGTCATAAAAAGTCATAGTATTGAATGTCATAAAAAGTACCAAAAAAAGGGTCATAGTATAGTATGTCATAAAAATTACTAAAAATGTCATAGCACTGTTTGTCATGAAAAGTCATAAAAAAGTCATAGTATAGTATGTCATAAAAAGTCCTTGTATAGTAAGTCATTAAAAAGGTGTGTCTGTATTTCAGATATCCTTCCTATTGTTTTTTTCACACATCTATGGGGAGCTGCATGATTTTTATTACGTGACAATGTCTTAAATTGTTTGAATCAGGATGTGATGTCCTTTTTCTATTTGTGTCCATCTAATGTGTGAACCCTTACTGGCCTGGTTTGCCTTTTCAAATGCAATATTATAAAGTTCTTAATTATCTGATTGTACTGCTTGAAAATTGCCCCCCAAAAACTTGAGTGTGAGGATAGCCAAAGCATGTTATGAATTTATGTTCTCTGTCCTTTTATTCACTGCTTCCCTCCTTACAGCTATTGGAGGAGGTTCTAGAAATAAAGTGACTAAGTACCTTCTTCTGTACAACGCAGAACATTTTGTTTGTCACTAGAACTGTGGCACAACTTTCATGTTTCAATAGACTGACACCAAACTCAAAATTCAAGTGGTTATAGTTCACATTAGGACAATACAGCAGTACAAAAATACCCCCAGTGAAACTAAAAGGCCAGTCTGGATCAATATATAGCTGAACTAAATATCAGGTTCACATTTTGGTGAGAAAGTTGTGTGTTCAGTTATGAGGCAAAATGTTGATCAGTACTAGGACGTCCCAATTAGTGTGTCCCCTCTGACACAACAGCTCCTGCAGACAATGAACTCTTTCACTGCACACTGGGATTAAACAGAGTGTGCGTGCATGCGTATGCGTGTGTGTGTGTGTGTGTGTGTGTGTGTGTGTGTGTGTGCGTGTGTGTGTGTGTGTTCGGAGTTGGTGTTTTCCAGCTGGGGTTGTGGGGTGAGGGTGTATGAATAGTGTGCGTGCTGACTGTGTTTGGGGGCGGAGGTGGAATGTCTGTTAAGATATTTCCCACCAGCGGCTCATTATTTCATCCATTCATCCATTCATAGAGTCGCTCATCCCCTCCTCTACTGCAGAGGTGAACTGATTCACACACACACAGAGGAAACTGGATAAAGTAGCACCATTTCCGCAGACTACAACAGTAAAATTCAGCTGACACATTAATGCATCATAAAATCGTATGTAAGATTAAACAGTGCATAATTCACAGCCGCCATTTTTCAAATCTGAATACTTCTACTTTTGATACTTAAATACATTTTGCTGATAATAAATCTGTACTTTTACTTCAGTAGGATACTAAATGCAAAACTTTTTGTTGTAATGGAGTATTTTGTTTTATTATGGTATCAGAACTTTTACTTGAGTAAAGGAGCAGAGTACTTCTTCCACCACTGTCTCATCAATATCTTACAGCAAACTTTAGCGATATGATTGATACAGTTAAGCAGTATTTACTTTATTTCTATTAACTAGAAAGGAGAGTTTGACCTCATTAACATGAAAAAAATCAGAGAAGGAAACGTTGCTCAGAGCCCATATGCGGCCTCAGACGAGGAAATCTTAGTTCCCTGGATGTCAACCATGACAGGCCAAGATGCTCTGAACACCGATGCACCATGTAACGAAATGAGAGTTAATATCTTTCACTTTGTCCGTCACTGTTCTAACCGGTTCAGAAGGCGACAAGAAAAACAGAAAATGAAGCTTGTGATAAAGAAGAGGGAGACAGGAGGAGGAGGAGGATGAAGAGATAGTTGTGTCTCGGGGCAGAGGGAGACAGAGCGAGGTAGCTGGGGGGGAGACAGATGCCCCTGCCCTGCTGGTCATGTTGGCAGTGGCAGGGCTTGCCTGTGTGTGACAGACGGGGGAGGCAAACATCCCTACACAATCTGCTCCCTGCTCTCCCCCCCCCCCACACACACACACACACTCCACATTGTCCTCACTCTGCCCTGCACTGTCTCTTTTTCCACCTCTTTTTAATCCTGTCCCTCATCGTTAGGAGCTCCACTCCTCCTCCATCATCATCAGCTTCCTCAGCATCCTTTTAGTGACCTGTAATGCAACTTCAGCCCCCTTATCTCCTCTCCCCTCCTCTCCTCTCCTCTCCTCCCTCCCCCTCTCCTCCATCCCCACCGGCGGCCCGCTGGGCGCTTAATCTCAGACCCCGAAGCTCTGTCCAGTCCTGGAGGCCGAGGGCGATGACTCCCCTCCCCGCCTGGTGTTCCTACAGCCGGCTGCCAAGCTGTCCTGACCAGCCTCCCCCCCTCTCCCCCCCCCCTCTTCCCACTCTCCCTCCTACGCCGTCACACTGCACAGCACAGCAGGGCGCCGCCACGTCACACAGTCACAAACACACACACACACACACACACACACACACACACACACACACACACACACACACACACTCAGAAAGAGCCCCGCTGTGGTGAGCCAAGACACAGGACAAGACAATACACAAATAGACAGAACCGACAAAGTGCAGCAGATATGAGCTCCACACACAGCGGAGGACCTAAAGGTCAGAAACAGAGCCTGTTGTTCTGGAGCCGTTAATGTTTGATGAGGGAAGTGTTGAGAGCGTGTTGACTCAAGGCCCTCAGCTCCACACCACCGAACTAATCTGAGTCATGCTGGGAAAATGCCAGACGTTATCCAATCACAACCTCTGATCTTGGTACATGCAGATGAACCGAACGCATCGGAAAACTAACTTCTGCGTTAAAAACAAAAAGAGAATATATAGCCGCCTCTTCGAGATGATTTTGTGCTGACGACTGGCCAGCTCTGAAATCCACTCCAGGTTTGTAAAGCAGGAGATGCGTCCACATTGTTTGCCAAGAAGAATTTTACACTTGTGGTGTGGCAGAAGAGATAAATGTGTGGATGTAGAGAGGATTTATTCTCTTATCAGAGTACCATGTCAAGTTATTTCTCTGAAGACATCCTGATAAAGTAACATACTAGATTCTAACATCTCTAAAGAATCATACTGCGTAATAATGACTATCTTATGACTTTAAAAAGGTTCAGTTCAACCCAATTTGCAAGCTAAAAAACATGTTTTGCTCTTTTTTTTGTTTCTAGAAGTATCTTTCCATATAGATAGACAGTTGTGGTTTTCTTTTACTAGGTTTTCAGAAAAGAGTCTCAATATATTCTTAAAGGGGTTGTTTTGGTGCTTACAGTGGTTAAGATTTTAAATTTAAAGAATTCACTGACAACAGGTCTTTCCAGAAATGTTGTTAATCTGTACAATCAACAGATATCTCAAAACCTTGGCTAATAAAACCCCATTATCCACATGACTAGATTCCACTAGAGGCAGTTGAGAACATACTTTATAAATACTTTATACATTTTTAAATAATTTTGCTGGACTGACCCTTTAATTACCAGCAAGTCAGTTAAGTACGTACTGTAAGAAATGCCTTTAATTGACAGGGGGCTCATCAGTAAAAGACTGAATGATCAAAATAGATGCAGCAAAGGTTGAGATACTGAGAATCTAAATCCTTAGTATGTGCAATGCTAAAATATATACTCTATCCAATGTTTCCCATAATGCAACGTAAGACTTTGACTTCACCTGCCTAATAAACATCCACATCTATCAAACTCCACTGACCCACGTTTTTAACGGAGGCCCCCTGTATCCATTGTTAGTCTCTTAGTCCAGGTCTGAGAGCAACCTAGTCCTCATGTCTATGTGGTGTTTTGTTTTATTGGCAACTCTTGGTTTTCCATTTCCAGAGAGAAACACTACGAGGTAAAATATCCCAAACAAAATTATTTAGTAGAAATAGCACCAACCGTACAAACACTGCTGCAAAATGCCAGCAGGCTTTCACACGAAGCAGTCTGACAGTGAGTGAGCCGAACACGCGGCCAGTAAATCGGTTGGTCAGGTCGTGAACTGAGATGTTTAAAGCGGCTGCAGGTTGTAAGCTGAAGGTTTTATGTAATGCAGTAAGTAAAGCTTTAACCCCTGGCACAAACGCACACACTCCGTTTGTCTGGCCAGAGAGAAGCCGCCCAACCTCTGGCCTTCTTATACAACAAACACACTCTCTCTAATCCACCCCGTGTCTCACCTTGTACACCGTGCCTCAGAGAGGGGTGGGGTGGGGTGGGGTGGGGGGATGTGTCTGAATGTGGGGGTGTGATTAAGGCAGAGCTCCTTCCAGCAGCTAAAGCAGCAAATCCAATAACTGGCCTCTATCGACTGGCACACTCATTAATTAGGGCTTAATACGGCTTAATGCTAATGCTCGGGCACTGCCCCACACACACACACACACACACACACACACACACACACACACACACACACACACACACACACACACACACACACACACACACACACCTCGCCTCTGCCTGCTGCCTGGAATCGGTGATGAAGGAAGGAAGCTTGGATAGAATCATGGATGGGCTGATGGGGGAGACAGATAAAGGGATGTTGAGGTGAAGAGGAGCCGCAGGGAGTGGGGGGGGGGGTGGGGGTGAGGATTAACAGTTGGAGGTGCGGGACGGAGTGGACGAGGGACGGAGTGGACGAGGGACGGAGAAACAAAGAGGCGGAGGGCTCCAGCCGTCACCTCCCCGCCGCCTGCTGCTGGCCCGACTGACGGCTGACGGGAGGGTTGTGGTTTGGGGGGGGGGTTAGAGAAGGAGAGCCTCCCCACTGACCTGGTGAAAGGACACCACCTGCTGGATCTCACGCTTTACTGACACACGCACACACACACACCTACACTGAAATAATTACCCCCCCCAAAAAAAAAAAATACCCTGAAACAGCTTCCAGAGCAGTCGTGGTAGTAAGCGTGTATTTTTGCTCTCCAGCAGACATAATAAAAGCAAGTTTTTTGCTGAGAGGCAGTTTGCAGTAATTTCCCCAGACAGCCCCGATAATCAAACTCTGCTCACAATCTGCACCTCGAACCGCCGCGCTCTCTATTGACTGCTGCTACTAAGGAGATTAATTACAACACAGACACAGTTACCTCTCTGTGGCATACATCAGTCGTAGCCCACAGCTAGTGTCTCAACTCTGTTATGTGTGTGTGTGTGTGTGTGTGTGTGTGTGTGTGTGTGTGTGTGTGTGTGTGTGTGTGTGTGTGTGTGTGTGTGTGTTTGTATATTTATTTACAGGTGGGAGCGTATGTCCTAAAGGCACGGTCTAAAGGGAAAGTGCTAACGTCATGTTAGAGAAACACAGAGACGATAATAGAAAGGAAAAAAAAAGGAGATCTGGAGGCAGTGTGCAGGTCTGTCGTTCAACAGCCTCATATGAATGTGTGCGTTTTCATTACTAAACAAATCAGCTAGTGGAGCGTGTCACTCGAAGAAAATATTTATTGGACAGTGCATACATTATCAAAACGACTCGAAAAACAAGCCACGGAGTAAACTAAAGTCTCGCTGCATATTCTGTGCGTCTACAGAAATAACCCTTGCCTATAAATAAAGAGAGGAAAAAATCTGAGTTTCAAGATGAATGGCGGCTATAATTAAAGAGCAAATTTCAGCTGTTCTCCTGTCATCTGAACACAAACACACGTGAGAAAAATAAGGAAAATGAAATCGGACTCTGCTAGAATTTGACTATAACCCTAAAAGATAATGATGAATCTCAACCTTGACACACACTTTCACTTGACAAACTGAACCTGCGTGCATGTCAGTGTGTGTGTGTGTGTGTGTGTGTGTGTGTGTGTGTGTGTGTAGCAGGCAGGGGGCCTAGGGGGTGAAGAATTCAGGCAGACGGCCTTGGCTTGCCTGGTTACAACAACACTGCCAGGGGCATGAAGGCTGCAGCTGCCACACACACACACACACACACACACACACACACACACACACACACACACACACACACACACACACACACACACACACACACACACACACACACACACACACACACACACACACACACACACACACACACACACACACACACACACACACACAACCATATTTTTCGCTCAATCCTAGGCCCACCATCGCCACCCTCACACCCCGGCGCTCTAGCTAAATCTTGGCTGGCGCACAACTGCACTCAAGAATGTGTGCGTGTGCCTGAAGGCCATGCCCCCCCCCCCCCCCCCCCCCACCCCCACCAACCTGTCATGCCAGTTGTTGCTCTTGCTAACACGCACATTTGACATGGGAACACGATTGGTGACACTGTGTGTTTTCATCAGGATGAGGCTGACGCATGTTCCCTCACTGTTCTTTGATTTCCTGGTGCCGTCTATTCATTTACAGTTACCTTTGTTTAGGACGTACATTTACTCTATGAATATACTCGTAATTCAACACGTCAGCATCATGTTTGAAAAGGACCTTCAGTCACATTTCTGTAACTCTTTGCTTTTGCATCTCAAAGAGTCACACTAACAGATAAAACACACACAAGACCAGTTTTTAAATGTCTAAATATACAGCTGTACAGATGTTACATATAAACTAAATGAGTGTCTTGTGTTGCACTCTGATGATAGCAGAAGTTTGTAACTAATTATACTTTTAATTAGAATTTCTAAAAGACAAAGTAAAATAAATTTTATTTTGATTGTTTTTAAAAAAGTGTTTTCACTGAGATTTTTTTTTTCTTGTGATGTAGTACTTAAGAAAGAAACAAAATTAAAAAGGGAAGTCCTGTTTCATAAATTAATCATTAACACTAATTGGTTTAAGGATAGAAATCAAGTACACCAAAATATATATATATAATTTGAGCTGATAACACTCATTTAACTTTTAACCTGGATTTTTTTAACTTTTTTAAAAACAGGCAGCATGAATCTACATTCATATCTAATAAATGATTAAATTAAGACAGAAACAGAGGTGCTTAGATAAATGTGGGATTAATTAAGTGATGCAGCCTGCGTGAGAACTTCCTTTTCATTCATATCATTTTTTTCCAGCTCGTCGCTGTTCTCCAGCAGAGCTGAACCCGGTGGTGAGAAGAAAAGGAAAAAGGTTTTAGATGTTTGATGCTTGCGTTCCAGTCGTGTCATGTCTGAACAATATTGATATTTTCTATAACAGAGAGCTGTGTGTGAAAGCCAAAACACTTTAACATACAGATGAACCCCGCCAAACCTATATTGCAATATACATTTGGGATAATACCTATTTGGCCCTCAAGGTGAAGCCCCATGAACACATTTAGGATTTGTTGTGTCCCTACAGTAACTTGAACTCTTTCATGTCGGCTCCTAGAGCTCGACTTAAAATGAGATAAGGGACGCCGAGCACTTTTTTTTGTTCCCTAAATTTTGAAATAATAATAACCGCTAAATATCAGATATTTTAATTCAGCATAAAAAAACACATCTATTCCTTTACTTCTCTTAAATGATGTGTTGTTTAAAGTTATTTCTTATATATTCTTATATATTATATTTCGTTGCTCTTTCGTCTATCTTCTCGCCAAATACTTTTATTGTGAAGCACTTCAGTTTTGTTAATAAACATGCTCTTCTGATTGATGTGAGTAAAAGGATTTATTTATTAAGGAAGTTTGGTTTTGTATGAAATCATAGGTGAGCTAAAACCTTTTTGCAATACAAAACTTTAAAAGATGAGGGTGTTTTCTACTGTTTTCACCTATTTGCTACACATTTTATGTTCTTTACATTACAGCTGCTGATGTGTGCTGCTGCGCTTTACATTTCTTGATACAATATTTTAATTTAATTGAAAATCAATAAGCACTGATTTAAATAACTTTTCTGTTAGTTAATTGATCAAAATAAACATGTTTGCTTTTACTGTTGTTATTGCTGTGTAGGAATGTAGTCGTGAATGCACATTGAATTAAAAAGTCTGCACTCAATGACATAAGATCAGATATCAAGCCAGTTGATCAATAATATTTTTAAGCAGGATCCGTTTTAAATAATCAATAAGAACCGAAATGGGGCCCTTAACTCTGTTATTTCATTGTTGTTTCACACTACAATATAATGTAAAATAAAATAGAATAGAATAAAAAAATGCTGTGTGCAAATTCTAAACAATCTGAAACCTCTGTTTTATATATTTATTCATTTCTACTTGGTCACATTTATAACAAGCTGCATTCATCAGAAGTCAGAGACCGGTTTTGTGCCATTAAGTTACAAGTAGACTTTCTGCTAACCCTAACCCTATTAAAACAAATTCCCATTAAAAAGGGAGAGAAATAAATAAATTTAAATAAAAAATTGTGATTAAAGTTGATCTCTGAGCTGACGAGAAGCAGAGTGTTAGTTTACACTTTTTTTGTTTATCGGAGAGTTAACGAACACCAGCGTAGAGCGAGTTGACCAGTTCAACCTGATTTCAAACACGATCAAAAAGTGCAAAAATAAATCATCCTTGGAACAGAGTTCTATTAAAACAGATTTTGAAAGTGTTGAAGAGAGATTTCAGAAATATATTCATATACTTTAACCAGCGGTGGATGAGCATTGAAGTTGTCCCCGCTTTCATTCCCTGACTGTATTAACAGAGGTTTCAGTGCTGCTGCAGGCTGTTATATCATCTATTCAATGTCAGAGTGTTTGCTGCCGTGAGGCCTGCTGACACCTTTTTAAGTCCTGTCTTTGATTGTTTGCTTTCCTAGCATTAAAGTGTTTCTGCTGTTGTTACTTTTAACATTTTTTCTAAAGAAGGGGCAGGTGTTTCTGCACTAGTTCTATAGTTGTAGTTTTATGAAGTAGTGTCAGCGAGTGTCATTGACTGGGGCTTGAGATGTGACGCTTTGCACAGTTAATGCTCCAGCTTGCAAGCCTCTGGCTACAGCCCGACATCTGAGCCGCAAATCTGTGCGTCTGTGTGTGTGTGTGTGTGTGTGTGTGTGTGTGTGTGTGTGTGTGTGTGTGTGTGTGTGTGTGTGTGTGTGTGTGTGTGTGTGATAGAGCTGTAAAGCCACCGTTTGACAATGCTCTTTCAGCAGGCCGCCCCGCGGTCGCTCCCGGCTGCAGAAGCCAGCTGGGCAACGCAGAGATAGAAGCGATGAGAAGAGAAGGAGACGAAGATGAAGGAGAAGGGAGGACGACTGATCAGCGCCACCCAGAGACAGTGGACTAAACTGTTCCTATCTGTCTGAAAACGGGGGAGATTTACCCACATTAACATCATGCATGGATTCAAATCCGAAAACTATTTATGTATCCTAAAATAGTACATTGAGTCAATTATATGAAATATTCCTTTTTTTTGATTCCTGAGAATTTTTTTCTTTAAGTTTAACATTTATTTTTTGTCAGAATGCTCAGAAAAAGTTAAGAATAAGAAAAAGGCAACAACAACAGAGATACTTTTAAAACCATATCATGCCTTTTCCGTAACACACTCAACTTTTCTTCAGGGAAAAACACCATAAAGAGATGGGGCTACTATTGTGAAAAATGAAAATGCCTGATTTAGAAATATGACAAATCAGTTTGTAAGAAATCAGTGTAAATGTATTAGTGAAATGTATTGAGGTGACGGCAGAGATGTTAATATTTATATGAATGTGAAGCAAAACAATCTAAGTGTAAGTGTGTGAACGCTGCACCTCACACTGGGTCTTCTCCATCGTCTTTATCCCCGCTTTCTCCACATGTCACTCTTTTATTGTCCCTCTATCTCTCAGATCACACACACAGTTGCAACTCATCACACACACAGATGCCCACAAACATACCCCTGTGAGTGCACACACACACACACACACACACACACACACACACACACACACACACACACACACACACACACACACACACACACACACACACACACACACACACACACACACACACACAGATGAAACAAATGAAAGCTGCCCCGTTTCTTCTGCCCAGCCTCTGCCAACTTAATTTGCAAATGAAAAGTTTTTTTGCAAGGAGCGTCCTTTTGCTTCTGGGGCATGGCAGCACACTGTGTGTTTGGGGGTGGGGGTGAGGAGAGGGTTGACAGAGGGTGTGTGTATGTGTGTGTGTGTGTGTGTGTGTGTGTGTGTGTGTGTGTGTGTGTGTGTGTGTGTGTGTGGCAGGAGCCCAGATGAAGCAGCCCTCGCCCGGGGCTCGCTGTCCGCCCGCGGTAGCAGCAAGCCTGTTCCTTCTTCCCCGGCCCGCCGCGACCATTTGTTCCATTAACCAATCTCCTGGAGCCTCTGGTACACACACACACACACACACACACACACACACACACACACACACACACACACACACACACACACACACACACACACACACACACACACACACACACACACACACACACACACACATCCACAGGCACACATACTTCAACAACTGCTTGCACAGCTCATACCACACATGGCCCTCCATCCCTCCTCCATCCTTTGCTCCATCCCTCCCACCCTCCCCTGCTCTCCTCCAGACGCATGCACCATCTTTCTTCGTGGAGGCCATATGGCCCAGTGAAGCCTGTGGATCTACAGGCACATCTGCGTATATGTAGCTGCTCTCCTTAAAGGGCTGCACAAGTGAGCTGTGTGTGCTCACATAAACACCGTATATGCACACGCACACCCAGGGCTGACAAACGCACTCTGCTGTCACAATGTGTGGTTAAGAAAACGTTGGTGCTATGTCTGACTGTTGAGCGTGTGTGTGTGTGTGTGTGTGTGTGTGTGTGTCTCTGTATGTGACCTCAGTGTGTACATGCATAGTGATAATTGGTGAAACAGCCTGCGAACAGCTGTGGGGTGAGAAAAGGTTGCGTGGTGTTTGGTACAGGAAGCAGAGGGGAGGAGGAGAAAGAGGAGAGCAGTAAAGTTGGAGACTAAGAGCAGAGCAAAGAGGAAAGGAAAGTAAAGAGAGATACGAAGAAGAGTGGAAGAGGGGGAGGTGCTCGGAGAAAGTTTGAAAACTACACGAGCAGGAAACATTTTTACCAGCCGTTATAACTGTCACAAGATAATAATTATTATTTGATTGTTACTTCACAGTTTTCTCTACGATCTTACATGCTCCTCTCTTAATTGATCGAAGTTTTTGCTTCTGTGATGTCAAATTACTCAAATAAATCCTATAACAATGACCAACCAAATGTATATGAAAATAAAAAAACAGATTGTTAGGTGTGCTATTAAGATCTCTATTCAGCTTCTGATTAATTATAAATAGATATGCATCCATCCCGTGCATTTTATTTTTTATTTTTGCATCTGTAATTTGGATGCTTGTATATGAAGAATATTCGGAGCTTTTCCACAAACATAACCTTCTCTCCCTGAGAGGCTATAGGTCATTCAATCAAGATAAAAGAAATGTCATACTTTATCATTTTCTCAGAATAAGCATCAGAAATGGCATAATAACTATATTAATAAAGAATCTGGAGAATAAAGACGTTGAAGAGTTCAAATAAAAACTGTGCTGCAAACATTTCTAGTCATACTCACTCGTATACAATATTTTTAGTTATTGTGGATTTTTTTCTTTTATTTATTTAATATTCTTTCCTGTTTTTATTACTTTTATTACTTATTTGTTATACTTTGCACTATCTCTATGCTGCTGTATTCCTGTAAATTTCCCCGCTGCGGGACTAATAAAGGATTATCTTATCTTATCTTATCGTGTAAAAGATGCATGTAACTTAATAAACAGAAATGTAATATAAAACTTCTTGAATCAGACTGCTCATGAAAACACATATAAACTTTACATTAATGTTTTACAGTAACTGGCTTTGCATCTTCCGTAACTCCGTCTCTCAACCCTCCGCTCTATCCGTTCTCTTCCAGGCAGAAAAACAACACCACAGACGTAGTGGAAATAAATAATTAACTGGTGCAGCAAAACATTGTGTGCTAAAAACCCCTGTGTAGTTTGGCAATCAGCTTGCCCATGTAAAAATAAATCAAGCTGATTTTCCAAATGTTTTGTGCGTGGTGCGCTGTTGCCGCTCTTCGCAGCACAGATTGCAGGCCGATGGAGAGGCTGTGGGGAGGGGCGGGGCGCTGGATATTGAACCCACTTGCACCAGCTTGTTAACACGTACACCTTAGCCTCCGAGCGACGCGGCGGGGCGCCCACCGTGTGCTCAGGGCCTGCAGGGACCATCCAATGTATACGCCATGTATGGACGCACACAAACACTCAGTGGAACGAGAAGATGCATGCAATTCAGTGTGAGAACAGCACCATATGCAGAGAGACTGACGCACGTGCTTTACCACGAGTATGAGAATAGAATAGAATAGAGAAAAAGTTCAGTCCTGCCTATACAGCTGAATTCAAACATAACGAACTGCAAGACATCACTGCAACCAAGCCGCGATGTCTTTAATAATACTTGTTTAAACTAAAATCAATGTGTGATTATATATTTTTGGCAGGTTTTGCACTCGGAGTACGATCAGTACCATAAATACAATCACATGCTGAAAAACCCCAAGTACCAGCTGCAGAGTGGATCATTGTAAACATGAGTCATGCGTCTCTCTCCTCCCTGTCGCTCCCTTATCTCTGTACTGTACCGTCTTACATGAATCCCCTAAAACATAACATATAAATCCCATAAAAATGCATTTATTTACTGCTCAAAACTTATAAATGCATTCCCAAACATACATGCTTTATAGCAAAAACAATTATCTCCTGAAAGTGAAATAAAGAAATGTGGTCAAGCAGCACAACAGTCACTGCAAAAAGTGACCTCATGTAGAGCTGAACTCAAGAGAGCTTTTTAAATATCAGGAGGATTAATCAACCAAGTAAGTGTCAAAGCAGAAAATAAAACTCACTAAATGCCAAGAGTGATTATCGTGGTTCAGTTGGGAGAAGGGAGAAGTTAGGTGCCAACTTCCCAGCCAATCCACTTTTGGCAGCCAGATTCCTACTCTGCTAAACCTCCTGAGAACATGCAATAGCAACCCATACACACACACACACACACACACATAAAAATACCACCATAACATATGCGCGGAAACATACAGAATATTCATACTTCACACTCCTTGACAACTTAGATTGTTTTTCTGTCTATGAAACACACAAAAAGAGTCACACACAACCGGGAGACAGCTGTGACTTGGTAAACTTTGTTTTTCTGGCAGCGTCTGACTGTCGACAGGTTAACACCAGTGGGTGGTAGACAATATGTAGTGTCAGTGATGGAGCAGGAGAAAAAGGGTGTGTGTGCGTGTCTTTGGTTCTGTATAAGAGGAAGGTGGAGTTGGGTGGTGGGGTTTGGGTGGGTACTGGGGTAGAGATCCCGCACAGTGGGGCAACAACACCCACACACCCTCGCCCACATTGGCAGAGCCAGGCTTGATGCCAGGCGCCCTGTGGAGACACACACCAACTGGGCTCCACACTTGGGGAGGAAGAGACCCCCGCATCATACACACACTCTCACACACACGTACAGATACTGTAGCATAGGCCAAAGATAGAGCCACTTTTAGCTGCAGCTTTTATTAGCCAAATCTCTGAAATCTCTCCCTACATTCTACATAGAGAAATGTATTTACTTTATGCCTTTTGTATTCAGTTTCACAATAACAAGTCCAAAACGTATACACTTCATATTGCCCTCAAAAATGTCCACACTGGAATGAAAAATGTGGTAACAATAGTGGAAAAAAGTGCAAAAAGCCCATCACAACTTCTGTGAAAGAGTGAATTAGGGAATGTTGTCGGACAGCTAAATTATGAAGTTTGTCCAAAAACAGTTTATACAAAAAAAGCCAAACTAGTTAATCGAGTTACAAAGACACAATGAGTCTGACTGGCTTATCATGAATTAGCTGCTTGTTAACTTCATAACTCATTTCACATCTGTGACATTAAAACTCCTAAAAGTTTCTGTGTTTCATCTAGTGCACGTTATACTTATTGGGTTGTTACTGTCCTCTGGATCTCCAAAAGTGCTTCATGGAGTCTATAATTAGCTTATTGTTTCCAGTGCATTATACTGCTTAAAAAAACAGACAGCAGGAGAATAAACTGCTGACGACAAAAAACACTGCGTCGACAAAAAATAAAACAATTCTTGTACAAATTAAACTTGATGTGCAGAAGACGGACCGGTTAGGGAGAGCTTGTGAAGGAAACTGCACTTATTTTTTCTTGCTGCCAGATTCTGCAAACAGAAAGAAATGACAACTAAAAAACACTTGGGAACATTAATGTCCAACAAGGCTGCGGTTATTTTAATAATAAAATAATATTCATTAGATACATGCGCCACTATTTCATTGAAATACATACTAGTATTTCTGCGGGGGAGAAAAGCAAAGATTTTAAAAATCATTGCTGAAAACCTTCACGTCTGGGGATCTAACAAATCAAACTTGTAAAAATTGAATGCTTGTTTGCTGATATGCAACACGATCATTATCTAAAAAAGACCAAAATACCCCTGAAACATTAAGGATCTAAGAATATACACAGGAAGTGTAGTTGTGTGTGTATTTGCGTACCTGTCCTTCATGCGCTGGTGCATGCGGCCGTGTTGGACACACTGATCTTCCATGTCGGAGCATCGGGCTTTCAGACTCTTTACGGTCTCCTCTAGGTGTTGCTTCTCGAGGGCCAGCTGCTCCATCTCTCCTCTGCACACACACACACACACACACACACACACACACACACACACACACACACACACACACACACACACACACACACACACACACACACACACACACACACACACACACACACACACACACACACACACACACACACACACAATACAGATTTAACAGTTAAAAATGTACCATGGACAACAAAGTATGCAAGCAGACTAAAATACTAAATGGCTTTTTAATAAAATGATTTGGAGCAAAACTTTAGCCACAATATAAATGTTATACATAAAACAGAGTCCATAGTCTTCACAGATCTGAAGTCCAAAAGATCTGGACACCTAAGATCTTTGGTAAGAACTTGTTGTTAGAATTTCTCTCCTAATTATTGACAGGCATGTTTATTTGGTCCACATTGCTTAAACTAATGTGACCTTAGTTCTGAAACATATCTCTTACTTTATGAAGGTTATGATGTTACATTTTTGTTTTAAAGAAGGAGTTGACTAAACTGTACAATCATTTTGAAAGGTTGCACTTTGTGTTGCTGTTGTTGTATTGCATTATACTGAAAAGTGTTTCTATCATTTTGTGTAATATTATACTGCATTAGCTTTAGCTAGGCGTACCTAATAAACTGGCACCTGAGTGTATAATAAAGGAAATGTAATTCTGAGAGTAAAAAGACTTAAGAATTAGAATGAAGAATTAAACCTTGCTTTGAATTTACAAATGAAGTCTTATACCGACACCATTCACTCTGCTGTTCAAGGACATTTAATACATACTTTACACCAACCAATGGCAAACCAATTACATTTACTTATTTATCATTTCTTCGACAGCACCAACAGAGATACAGATAGGAAATGTGGGGATGGAGAGAGGGGTATGACATGCAACAAAAGGTCTGTGGCGGGACGTGGCAGTTATGTGGGATGCATCTTAACCACAAGTCCATCGAATGCTCTGAACCGCTGTGCCTGCTGCTCAACATTACCCTGTCCAGTCAGTAGGAGTAGGCCTCATCGCCAGACCGACAGCTGAAAAACTATTTGTCGAGAGTTTTCTCCTTCGTCTTGCTGCAACTGTCTCACTGTAACCTCGCTTAGCCTGACTGAGGCCGTCCAGCAGGACTTTAACCGCTACACTGGGCTTGGACTCCAGGAGCTCAAACAGCCCGAGGCACAAAAACACACCAACACCACACTGCTGCTAAACTACATAACACACACATACAGCAGATGTAGGCTATGAGCCTCCATGCCAGTGTGTCAGCATGTAAGCTAGTTCCTTCCATAAAAAAAAAACACATTCAAGGTGGCAGCTATTACTGTGTACATACATATGTGTACTTAGTGTTAATGTCCACCCATAAGAAAAAACACAGGGGTACATCAGTGTGTGTATTGTGTGCAAGAGTCCTGTGGTCGGTGAGGCCAGTGCGGTCTGGCAGGGCCAGATTGAGGGCTGTCATGTGACTAATGTGCAGCACAGCTCCAACAGCTGACAGGACACTGGGCCCAGGGTCACTCTCACACACATACACACACATTCAAGTACACAAACACACACAACACACACACAACACACACACACACACACACACACACACACACACACACACACACACACACACACACACACACACACACACACACACACACACACACACACACACACACACACACACACACACACACACACACACACACACACACACACACACACAGGCAGCCCAGATGGAGAGCTGTGCCGGCCTGCTGTGACTACTGTAGCATCAGGTTAACAAGAAAACAGGTCAGGCTGGAAAGCAGTATGTAGCATGTTGACATGCTCCGTCCAAACAGCCTGGATGGAGGATGCTTCATGAAATGAGGACATGGACGTCCAACAGACAGAGGGAACAAACTACGGAGTAAATAAAAAAAAACTGGGAACAAGAGGCCACGTCCATCCACACTAATAGTTTAACTGAAAGAAAAAGAGAGTGTGTGCATGTTCAAACAAAAAGGTTAATAGAATGAAAGAGAAAATACCGACCTGCTACTTTCTGTCAGCTCTTCCAATTTGACTCCGAGCCCGCAGCACTCCTCCTTCAGCTTCCTGATCAGGGAATTCTGGGAACTCAGCAGACCATCCATCTCTCCAACTGAAAAGGATTGTGGGAAAGTTGTCCGTTACTGTGAGGTTGACCATTGTGGGTGATTTCATCTGCACTTTGGGTCTCACTTCAGGTTGACACTGAAGTTCAGACATCTCCCACCTACAGTTATAGTATTATACACACTGTATATTACAGTGTAAGTCTGCTTTAAACCTAACCATATTAAAAAGCAAGCTACATGTACAGTATATAGTACATGTAAAGTATCTATATTTATCCCTCTTCTACTACCACTACACATCCTGAAAATAACTGCTGCGCTAAGCAAAAACAGTAAAAAGACATGGATGTGACAATAACGTTTCTATGACACTGACAGTGAGCTGTGTAATGTAATGTAATTTAAATAATAATGATAATAATATATTAAAAAAAGAAGTGTTAACAGTTACAGTCTACTGCAGCCAGAATACTTTTTTTTGTCTCAATGTGAAATTAAAAAAATGTGACAAGAATTTTAGGTGATCATTTGTGATCTGCATATTTTATCAAGGGAAAAACAGTTCAATAAGTATTTCTTTTAAATTCACAGATCAAAAAGAGTTGATCAGCAAGCTCAAGCGTGTGGTAAAATCTTCTTCTTAATTTCATAGTGGCACAGATTATGTGTCTGAATAAAAAATAGATAAATACATCGATAAAAGTACAAAAATTAGGTCACCTTACTGACTCAGCTTTTCATTTGGTCATGCTTTCATTTAAATAATGTTACGATAAAGGAGTGACATCAGGGCTACTTCTATTAACACACAGTTCGTTTCCGGAGCAGGCCAACCAAAGCGGCCTTACAGACCAGAGGAAAACATCTTCAATATAGAGAGAGCTGATCAATCAAATCTATTGTAAAAGAAAACTGCAGCAAAAGCGAGATTGTAGTCTCTCTAAATGTTTTCCCAAAAATGCTTTTATGCAACATGCACATTAAAATCAAAACTGTTCTAACAACAGGCAGAGATGTACAGAGCAAAAATGCAAGTACAGAGAGTAGCGGATGGAAGTATAAAGTGTGTGAGGAGGGTAAAACGAGATGGAGAAAGAGAGGGAGATTGTTGTTTGAAAGCGCTTTCTTTCTCCTTTCCACCCTTCCTGCCACGTCCTCATCCGCTCATGGGGGCCTCTTTCTGAACAATCCAACACTGGGCTTTCATCATTCCTTTGAAACGATCCACGTTCCGCTCTCCAACATATGTCTGCTCTTTCAAAATAACAATGGCTGCCGTTTGGATTGAGGATATGATCCACCTGCTCCGGCATTCTGTTACTGTCAACCGAAACCAAAAACACTGAGGACTCGTAGTCTTTGAAAAGTAGCTCAGACTTTTTTTTTTTTAAATACAGTAGATATTTGGAAGGAAAGAGAGAGAGAGTAAAAAAGTGAAAAGATCCATGATGGAAGGTGTCTGTGCTATGATACATATAATGTAACTGCAGGCTAAAATTTGACTCTAGACATGTGTCATTTCTTCCTTCTCTGTGTGCTAGAGATGCTTTTAGAATGAATTATGACTCAGAGGTGTAAAGACCAATACCCACTGATGTTTCACATAATATTATTCACTTTGTACTGGCTGCACAGTGAATCTTTAAAGTGAATTACCACCAAAGCTTTCATTACACTCTATACAGCCTCTGTCCCCAGATGACTGCCACAGATAATGCATGGAGGGCATAAATTTGGATGCTACAGAGCATGAAACTAAACTACACAAACTCACAGATATGCGCTCGCACACACACATACACTCAACAAAGTTTGGTCAGTGCTGGAAAAGTTGCATGAAGAATGCTAATTAGCTGAACAGGCTTTGAATGCGTCTGGCCATGCGTAGGCCAAAAAGAACCCTGGGACACAGAAACACAGCAGAACTGGCACTGGAAACAAACAGAGAAAAAAATGAGGGAGGGAGGGATGGAGAGAAGAAGCGTGGCAGGCAGGGAGGGAGGGAGGGAGAGAAACAAATATCTGATATCATCTAGAGGCAGCTCTGTACGCATTTACTCCAAAAAAGAAACATGAAAAAAAATATATTAGAAAAAAAAAAAAAAAAAGGTGGGAAGGAGCGGAGAAGAAGGGAGGGGGGATGGATGGAAGGACAAACGAATGGACAGAGAGGCGGGATTTGGAGAGCAAGAAAGCTAATTATCTAGCTCGTCTGTTGGGTTGCACGGGGAGAGGAAGTGATGCGAGCTACTAAAGGACGTCCACCCCTCCATCCCCTCCCCATCCACAGTTTCCTGCTGTGCTCTGATGTCAGCTCTCTTTAGACAACATGTGTGCTGCCGACATGCGCCAGAAACAAACCCTTTGTTTACCCCCCCCTCTCCCCCTTCCGCCTCCTCCTCCCTCCATCCATCCTTTCCTCCCTCTGTACCCTCCATCTTTGTTCTGCGTACCAGCAGGCTCCCTGGTTGTTGAAGGGAACCACAGGTAAATAAACAGACAGGAGAAGGGAGGGAGAGGGAGAGTGGTTGAGGGTGGGTGGTGGGTTTGAAGGGGGTGGGGGGGGATCCAGATGGTGCAACAGATGTGCTAGCAGCAGCAGCTCTGCTGTGCAGACAGACAGGGCGCTCTGAGCCGGGTCTCTCTGCTCTGCTCCCATCAGCTTCCCTCTGCTCTTCCCTGCTATCCTCTGTTCTCCTCTTATGGCTTCTGTTCTGATCTTTTGAGGTCACTTCAGCTCTAATGAATTGTGTTCCTGTCCGTCTCCTCCCACTCTGGCCATGTTGTGTCGGTGGGGAGCAAGGTGGCACAGTAAGAAGAAAAAAAAAAAAAAACACCCTTCAACTGGAAGATGCAGGTTCAAGACCCCGTTCGAGCACAGATCCACCCTGCTGAAGTGTCCTTGAGGAAGAGACTGAGACCCTCCCAGTTTAAGAGCTGTCATTTTGTAACCAACCCTGATTAACTCTCCTGTTTTGCTCCTTGCAGTGCTGAATATTCTGACTCAGCGTGCTCCATCCTGTTTAGTTCTGCTTTGTTTATGCCCCCCCATATCACCCTCCCCTCTGTGTAAGACAACTAAAATGCCCGTGGACTGCAGTGGCCCGCAACAAACCAAGTGAAAGAGCAAATTTGAGGACTTGCCGCTGTGCATTCGCGTTAAGATGTTCTCAATTGAGTCTGTGGCTCTCTAATGAAAACCATTTAATGCGGCCCCTCAGGGAGTCTGACCCCCCAATGTCTGCCTGATTTGGCTCCATCACATCTGCCAGACGCAAACCACTGCCAATCTAATGGAGGGCCAATTGATAAACAGAAGCAGCACCGGAGAGTAAAATTCACTTGAGAATCCAGAACTGCATTTATTTAATTTTCAATGACGTCTCTTTTCCTCTAAAGTCTGTTTATAGCTGGAGAAGGTTTGCCACAATTTTCCTTCTGCGAATACACTCTTTTCCGTAATCACAGATAGGTATAGACGTTACGATAAGTTTAATGTCGTCACAAAGCTTCTGTTATCACTAGGGATGTTCATTTTGATTTCTATTTCTGACTGAAAGCCAACCCTCATTAACTGTTAATTAACAAGGTTAGTGCCTTTTCATGCAGGTGTGCTGTGGTTGAGGTATTGTAGCCCAGCTGCAACGATAACCGATGCACAAACTATCTATAATTTATCTCCAGCTGGGGTTTTGCAAAAAACAGGCAAATGTCCTCGGTTCACCCCTCCGGGTCAGTTAGCAGCCACAATGTTGCGTGCTATCAGAAAAACATGAAGGGGGAAAGAAAAGATGTGTTTTCAAAGAGCTGATAGCCTCGAGGATAACTAACTTCTCTTTGGAACCGGATCAGATATATTTGATCAAGACAGAGATGTGGAAAGGAGACAGTGGAAGTGGAAGCTCTGCTGAAGCCATGCCCAGTGACATCCCTGAAGGTGGAAGCACCGACCTCTCTGCTGGTGTTGAGCCTCTGTTTGCTCCAGCAGCAAAGCCAGCTCTCTCTGTCGTTCCCGCGCTGAAAGGGTCGCAGACGCCATTTCCTCCTCATGAGCCCGTTCTGAACTCTCTCTGTCCTGTCTGGGGAAGAGAAACGGGGTGTTAAACTGTGAAGTTTCAAAATAATTGTCGTTCATTTTACCACATAACGTGGCCTACGGTGTTTGTAAAACCTGTGTGACACTAAATGTCAGTCTGTGCTCGAGATAAGTGATTTCTCATCTTGTGCTTGGGCATGTAAATACTGTAGGCAACAACTTTGGTCGTAAACATATCAATTATTTTCAAGAATCAAAGTAAATTTTAGGTGTATTGAATGTTTAGTATTTGATGTGTATTTCAACTGACTGTGACAGTAAATAATAATAATAACAACAACAACAACAACAACAACAACAATAAATTCCATCATACTTTACAACTGTTTCTGGTAAAAGATAGGAAAAATGTTATTGATGAAAAGACTTAAATATAGACAGAGAGGTGAGAGAGAAAACAGCAGGAGAGTAAACACTGTAAAAACAAGAGAATGAAAGAAAGGAGAATGACAGGAAAGACTCAGGGGGTATTTGGGATAAAAGCATCAGGACACTGACGGCTTGAGGACCCCTGAGTGATACTGCAGCTGTCTAAAAAACACACACACATTTGCAAGAATACAACAGTCCATTACAGTCTCCTTTGCAAGAGTGTAAAATAAAGGATTGGTCGGCCCTGAGGTATTACTTTGCTTAGGCTGCTGGTCATCCTCTGCATTTCCTGTCCAACTTGTGTCCGTATCATTCTTTTCCCAGCCACATTATTGCCGAAAACCCATGCAACACTCGTTGCCTCGCCACATCAGTTGATCAATCGCATCTTCTTTTTACAAGAGGACTGTACCTATACAAGGTCTACTTAGGAATAACTGTATGACTTCATAGTATGCTGGCTAACATGACACATTTGGTAGCGATCGAATAGTGCTAATCTCCTAAAATCGTTTGTCTCAATATGTAAACTGTAACAGGTAAGATGCAAAATGAGGTGGCTTTTGAACGACGCAGCATTTTACTCCTGTTTGAACTAAACTTTCTAACTCAGCTCAGTCCAAACGTAACCAAACAACAGAGGAAAAGACAAAAGGAAAGCAAAACTACAAAGACAGGAAAAAAACGAACAAATAAACAGAACTCTTCCTGAAGTCCAAAGGCGCTAATGAAGAGAGAATTCTCCAGTTTAAGTGAAAACTTTTCTCCCCTACAGCGCTTGGCCTGCATCTCTAAAGTGACCGCGTCTGTCTGTTCCTTCGTGTGTGTGTGTGTTCTCCTGCTGTCCTGCTGTCTGGGGTGTGAAAGCGGGTGGCGGGTGTGCAGGGGACACAAGGAGACTGTGTGTGTCTGTACTCGTATGAGTGTGTGCGTGTGTGTGTGTGAGAGTGAATGAACCCCCGCTGGGCTTGAACAGCAGCCTGAGCCACCAAAGCGCACACCAGGGCTCAGCGGGAGATGGCGGGCAGGCGTTGCCAGCCATTTGGTCCTGCAAAAGGTTCCAGGGGGCCGTGTGTATTTGCGTATGCCTATGCGTGTGTGTTTGTGTGCGTCTGGGGTGGGTTGGTGGAGGTGGGGGGGGGGGGGGTAGTCACACCAGACCTGTTTACCCACCAATTAGCATCAGACAGGCCGCCAGAAAGTTCCAGCAGTCAGCAATAGAGTGGTGGTGGCGAGGAAGAGGAGAGCGATGAAAAACAAGAAAGAAAGGCAAAAAGCACAGAGAGCTACACATTTGGCATCTGTTTGATTTCGCTGATCTACTGAACCAACATTTTGTGAGAACAACCAAATAAAGTTGGGTATTACAAACATTTACATGTTACAATCAATGTAATATGTAAATGCAACCCTGAGGAGGTTTGCTGCATCAAAGTTTCAGTTCAATTATCAAGGCCTGAGGGTTCAAATCCTTGTGACCAGGGCCTGAAAAGCCTGATTGAGGATCAAATCAAAGTCGGGCCAAGTTATGAGGTTCTATACTCTGCGCCATCTTGTATCCCCAATCATATGAAACGCGTTTTTACTTGCAAATTGCCGTCACAAAATGGCTGCTGGTGAGCACTGTCAAATTAAAGCATAAAAAAAGAGAAAGCAAAAAGGAGAGAAGTCAGTGGAGAGCCAAGCCCTGGAGCAAGCGTTAAGGGCGACGGGTTGAGCAGAGGCTGAATATGCGGGGCTGGAGCTGGATAATTCTCCCTGGACAATAATCTGCCTTCCAGCTAATTGGTGAATGGGCTCTGGGTTGATGCCTGTGGCAGGAACTCTTGTTTGGGCCTAGGAGGCAATAGACTGAATGTTCAGTTAGCGGATAGCTGGGCCTGTTTGTATATGCCTGGCCTGATGCACTGTAGGACAGCTTGATAAGTATGGCGAGAGCTACATGGGCCAGGGGCCTAAGGTAGGCTGGAATAGCTCTGGGGCTGCGGCCAGGTACAGTGGCTGCTGGGTAAGTGGGTGGTGGCAGAGGCGGTGGCTGGCTGGCTAGCTGGCTGGAGCAGCGAGGAAGACGAGGGGGCCCAGTCTGCACCGCCTGCCTAAGTGGGCACTATTCAAGCTGTTGCCCATTAGATGTGGGGTGCCAGGGCCTGACCAAGCTCAGAGTTTGCAGCACCCCATGGTGCAGCCGGCATCCCGCGCCAGAACCACCAAATGCCGCGGTTTATCAGAGAACGAGCACAAATTGGAGTCAGACGGTGGACTTGGAGGAATTGGAGACGTTCGCCAACGCCAGACACCACTGACCGCTGTTTGGACTAAAGTAAAACAGACTTTACTCCCTCCCAATAAACACAATATCACCCAGACACATGCACACAAAGTGAAATCATACAGCATAAGAGCACACAAAAATAATATCGAAAAATCTGTTTGTAAATGTAATTTACACAAAATATATGACTCTATATATATGACTTATAATTTAAAATATCTAAGAAACATCAACCTGATAGTGTAAAAAGTAATATACTTAAAGACTAATGTAAAACTAAAGAGAATAATGCCTCAAATCAATGCATATTCATAATTATTCCCAGAGACACATTCCTGTGTTGCAAAATAAAAAGGTGTGAAATGAACATACAGGTGAACAGACTGTGAACGCAGCCTATAGCACAAATATGTTAACACACAAGCGTTGTTCCCAACTAGGAGTTGTTGAGGACGGGATGGGGAATCAAGAGGAAGACTGGATAAAGTAAGCAAAGTAACTATTTCTGTCACAAAGGACCATCTGTATCAATAACTAAACTTACTGCAATTTTCCTGATCTGCTAAATTATCAAAAAATAATATTGAGTGTGGTTTTAACATTTATAAACAGACAATGGCAGATTTGTGTATTACCTGTCAGATTTTAACTGCTTTTAAAAACAAAAATAAGAAATTCATAATCACTTAATTACCTTTAAATATGTGTACCTAGATTAAAAAAAAGAATGTACATTCAAATCCATCATTTAAACTGAGGCTCCTGCAGCTCAAATAATTATCCGATGCAACTCGACTTTGATTTACTTAAATGCACTGATGCCGTACTATAAAATTACAACTGTTAACCGTTTGCTCAACCGCTTCAAAATGGTGACACTCGTGATGATTCATTTTTGTGGAGAAATTCCAGTGGATCCACAGCTACTCATGATAGACTGCATCAATCAGCCTGCATTAATATTCAACAGTTTGATAGGCAGAACTACAAAGATGATTTTCTTCTGATGTGTGAGTGGGCTTTGTTTATGTGTGTGACCGAGAGACGGTGAGACAGAGGCCTTGTTTAGGCCCATCCAAACCGATACTGCCAACAAAGGCTGAGTGCACCGCGGGAGAAAATAAAGCGACATATTGAACATTTGCTGCGCTGCGTATCATCGATGCGGCACACAATAAACATCTGAATTGTTTTTCGTGTGGCAGACATCACGTAGTGTCACACACATTTTTTTCTCACTCGTACCTCAATGTGTTTTAGCACATTTTTATTAAACCTCGGGGTGATGCAAGTCAATCACTCTGCTCCCACATTTTGTTTTTCTGACACTCCTCTCTTCACCTTGCTGCTATACTTTATGAAACTAACACATCAAACACACATAGGCAGCCTGATGCTGCAGCTCCTTTAGTCTGTGGTCCAGCCCATCTTTCTATCTATCCGTCCATCTATCCGTCCACGGCGCTCTCATCTCTGCTCCGATTCTTTTTTTTCTGCCGTCTCCATCTCTCCCTCCTCCCTCCCCTTTGCCTCCCACCCTTTTTTTCCCTGTAACTAAACTGGCTGTGTCTCTCTCCATCTGCTGGTTCTTCCTTCAGCGGCCCTGCACCTGTTCACACCTCCTCTCCTGTTGGCCACCTCTTCTCCCCCCCCTCCCGCTTTATCTCTGTCTTTCTCTCTATCTCCCTCCCTCCCTCCCTCCCTCCCTCCCTCTGCCAGGCCCGTTCCTGGCTCAGTTAGCCTCTCTGTCATTCAATCCATCTGTCTTCAAGTCAACTTTGTTTACAGCGGGCGGCCCACGCCTCTTTTCTTCTTCAAGGAGCGCTGAAGCCCCCCCACTGCCACCAAGGTCAGTGGCGAGCCAATCATGCCCGAAAAACCAAAAAAAACTGTAACTGTTAAATTGACAAACAGAAAATTGCCCTCCCCTTCCTAAACATATGCATAAGTGTGGGCAATAACTCTCTTGAAATATGCACATCTGAAAATCTTTCACTCTCGTGTCCATGAATAAAATACAAGCATGTACACACAGACCGCTACAAATGCACGACCCGCACAGAAACAAACATTTGCTGTTACAGCACACCTCAGAAAAAAATAAAATAAATCCAAGTAATTAGTTGCTGATTGGCCTCTGTCATATATCTATATCTGCTCACGAAACGGAGCGAGAGAAGTTTAAAAGTCTTAATTGGCACAGATGACTGATGGTCTTAACACAGGAAGGGCGGACCGGCAGCGCAGGCATCTGTGATTTTAAAAATAAACACACAGCATACGTACAATATGCTGCCATGCTGACCCAATCCAGAAAAACCCAGGACTCTACAGAAATAGTTGTGGATAACATATGTGGCAGGGCTGAGGGTCGAGTCAATTTCATCTGCGAAGGTAAATCATTGGCATTGGTATTAATTATTTTTAATCAGGATACCAGTTACTTCTCATTAGACATTTGATAAAGTATATAGTTCGTGTTATATGAATGTTACAGTATGAATGTATAATGTAGTAGCACAGATGTAGGATTATAGAAGGAAAAAGAGGAAAATAAATAAAGTAACCATGTTTACAAGTTTGTAAATGCTAATATTTTTTGATACAAAAAAAAAAAAAAAGGGCGATGACAAAAAAGTTGCAGAGGAGGAAAAATACATTGAGCAGTGAAAGAGAACAGGTGTACAAAAATGAAAGTTTGTGACACATGGAGTGTTCTCTCCTGTGTGAGCTCAATCCACGTGTGTTGGAATTCACTTCACACCTGAGACCTGATGTCGTTCAAACGCTCCTCGCCCACTTTCACCCGGATATGAGCTTCAGGGCAACTGGCAGGAAGTAACATGTGCCGTGTCTCTCTCAGTAATCTTCAGTGAACTCCTCTATTATGTTCTTTCTAACTCACCTCTCTTCCTCATTCTCCCACCCCCCTCCCCTCGCTCCTGGGCCATTAGATCAGATGCCTAGAGAAGGAGAGGCGGCCATTGAGCTGGAAAGCAAAGAGAGGCTTTTTTGAACTCCGTGGGGGGGGGGGAGACACACACTAAGGCTGGAGATGGAACTGTAGGGGGCTTGTGCCCATCCGGTGTCGGCCTTCATATACACACCATCGGCAGCCTTGCTTCTTTTCTCCTCTGCTCTCCTTTGCTATCTGCACACTTCCCTCTGCATTCAAAACCTCCTATATATTCCCCTTAACCCTCTTCTCCCCACCACTTCCATATGTCCTCTTCTCTTTCATTCTCATCTACCTTTTATCTATTTGCCCTTCTTTCCTTTTCCACCCTCAGTGTCGTCGCCCCCCCTTCCTAATCGCCTGTGTCTTTGCTTATATCGCCTTACTAACAGACTGCACTACACAGCGCTACTGTCGGGGTCGTGTCAATGCGTCTTTGAACCTGGTTCACACAGCACTTTGTTCTGAACGAGGAGCACATCGATATGCATGAATAAAGCTTTCATAAGCATGCATAAACAAAAGGCTCTGAATAGCAATGCAGCAACACCTTTTAAAGTACAGTACCAGTCAAACGTTTGGACACACCTTCTCATTCAATGGTTTTTCTTTATTTTTTTTTCTACATTGTAGATTAATATTGAAGACATCCAATCTATGAAGGAACACATATGGAATTATGTGGTAAACAAACAAATGCTCAACAAACCAGAATATGTTTTATATTTTAGATTCTTCAAAGTAGTTGAATGAGAAGGTGTGTCCAACCTTTTGACTGGTACTGTATGTTTGTCTCTTTGTGATTTTAAAGATTAATACAACCTATGTGGATTGCACTCATTTTATGACTTCTTATGGTAATCATTAGAATGTAAACTGAAAAGCATTCATTCTTATTATTTCAATGCATTATTTGAGAAAACATGCATATGCCAGCCATTCAAAAAATACTTATTCTCTCTCCTCAATTTTTTTTGTTTTTGAGGAAGTTTCTTTCAGATGTCACACAACCTCAACTTAGCTTAGTTATGGAGCAGCTTTTATTTCAAGTAAAGCATTATTTTGATAACTGAAGGCAATGTCTCACATCCAGTGCAGGTGGAGGAGTTTGAGAGAGCATCCTGCTGTCTTCTCCCATAATTCAACACCCTGCATAGCTCTCTCACTCTCTTCTCTTCCAGAATTCCTCCCTCTGTATCTTCCAGATATCTCCACTCAGCTGCTACCTTGAACTCATCCTATCCTCCTCCCCACCGTCTCTCGTCCATGTCTTTCTGATCATCTCCAAATCAAATCTAGAGATGGGGGCACTGCCCTTACTACCGACAAGGCACTGCTTGGCTCTGCTCTGCCCACAAAGGGCGACAGAGAGAAAGGGATGGATTGAAGGCAGGAGAAAAAAAGAAAAGAAGAAAGAGCAGCTATATGAAAGATAAAAAATGAAGAGGATGAAAAAGATAAAAACACATAGATCAATCAGGTGAAAGAGAGTGACAGAGGTAGAAGAGAGGAATGAGGGGAAAGGAAGAGCAGCGAGAGGTTCTGTCATGTTGGATGAAAGCTGTGCCTACTGGGCAGTGGGCACCGTGTAGTCACTGATGGTGCCACCCTCACAGCAGGGGTGTGTGAAGGCACAAGGTTGACTAGCTGACACACATACACACACACACACAAATGAATGTTATGCTAAACTAAACAATCATCATTCACACTGGAATTCCTGAACATTTTCCAGTAAGGCTGATGAGTTTTTGTACCAAACTGTCACGGTGCGGGGGGTCACGGTCAGGTGAACGCAGAATGCACAGTATGCGGATTGAAGTTCTGCCGGGAAACTTTTAGCCTTAACTTTTCGGAAAACACATCAAACATGCAAACCAACACTTGAAGGCATCACCCAGATGTGCCGATCACTGGGATCATAAATGTTTGGGTGCTTTTAATGTTTAAAAATATAGTCAAGTATAGCCTTAGTGAAACACTTCACGATTCATATTAAGTTTTGTTTTGTATTGTTTTATGTATTTTGGTATTTCCAATTTCATATCATAATGGATGCCTTTCAGCTGTACAGCCTAACTGTGACTCCTAAACTGGGGTATGAACTGAACCGTGACTTTTGTGTACCCATACACTCTTTTTTTTAACAGTGTATTCCAAGTGTACATAGTTTGAAGTGATGGCCCTACATATGACCTCCATGAGACAAAAAAGAAAAGTGTGGATGGCGGATGGATGGCGGAGGGCTGGTGCTCTCTCCCGTTCGTTCTCTGTCCTCCAGCAGTAGTGTCTGTATGTAGGCCAGTGTCCCAGGGCACACTTGGCTGGGGTGACAACAGTTGTAGCCGACAGATTTGCCTCCATCTTGCCTGAGGTCTCCCAGTCAGCGATCTGTCTATTCTATCCATTCCCAGCCCCGCAGGATGGACAGATTACTCCTCTGCTTAATAATTCTGCTACTTATTGTTGGTGATTTTCCACTGCTGAATTTATAGCATCTATATTTTAGACTTTATGATATTTTCTAGTGCAAATAAGTTCATGCGATTCCAGAGTTAGAGTATTGAGGCATGCTTACAGGCTAGCCTAGAGTTGTTCTGTTACCGATACCATTATCAGAAATTCCTCCAATACAGCCTTAAATGCTCGATCAGGTATGGGCGGGTATGAAAGTCTATGCACTGATCCAATATCATATTATCATATAAAATATCAGCTCATTTACGCAACACAGGAACAACAACATGATGTGTCACCAGCTGCCCTATCCTTACATCCTGCCTGACCGTTACTGTGCAACTTACAAAACAGATGACAAAGAAGAGAGACGGCTCACGCGTTAGCTACAGAGCTGATGATGGAAGTAGCTAACGACCCATCTCGCTTTTTTCTCATCTCTGTTGTAGAGTTGCACTTGTGGAGTACCAACTGTTCAGGTGCTAGTGGAGAGTGTAATGCTAGCCAGCCCTAAGCAGATTTCCGAAATTTGGCAATTTTTTACATCGCAAAATCAAACCAGTAAAATAGCAACATGGTTTAACGCGCTGATTTTCAGATTGCTACTCGGTATCGGCCAAACTGCACATTCAGGAATTGGAATCTGTAACATGGGAATGGTAAAGTAAAAACGCAGAAACGTACATCCTTGCACTTGTCTTGAACTCCATTAAAACCTATATTCCAAACAATCGTAATCTTAACCTTAATAATCTAGTTGAATTAAATCAATATCAAATGTTATTCTAGAATTAAACTGAAAATGAATTTGAAAAGTAAAACGTGACAATCTTAAATCTTTTTTTCAGATATCATTGACCACAGAGTACTGATGTTGCAGACAATGCTCTGTGCTGAAGGTCAGTTGGAGGAGTGCGCTACAACGTACGGTTCACATACGGTGAAAGTAATAGTGGAAGACAAGATACATATGCAGACGGATGGAAACAGTGTCAGGGAATATTTGTTTAGACCAAGGGTTGCAGCACAAAAAGTCTGTGGCTTAACTTTGTTTTCTTTTTGTTTTTAGCAAACATGCACGCCATCAATGTCAACACTTGAGCATCGTTAGGATAGAAGAAATGTTCCTGCTCAATAGACAACGTTTTTAAAAAGGCTAAGTGCGGATTTCACTCAACTGTATTGTATTTCCACTTGTTAGTACCCAGCTTGACAAAAAAAAACAACATACACATTCTGCTTTAATTACAGTCACATCAAGTAAATGAACCCAGATGAACTTACAACTAAAAGACCAGTGACGGAGCGATGTAGCAGAGTAAGACAGTGAGACAGTGTGACAGAGAGACAAAAGGAGATGGAGAGTCGAAGAAACTGAAAAAAAGATAAAAGACTAAGTAGGTCTCGACAGATTGAGCGAGAGAGACAGCGAGAGTGCAGAAGAGAGAGAGAGGTGAGAAGGCAGGATGGCACAGAGGGCACTCCGACAGCGAGGAGAGAAGAACGCGGCAAGGTCTCGTCACCGGGCCAACGGGCCCACCACTGTCAACATCATGGCACTCTGTGGCACGCACACACACAAGCCCACACACAAGACACACACACACACATACACACACACACGGCTGGCCAACGGCCCTCCCAGCTGCCCTATCCGTAACTGTCTGATTAGTTGTGCTAAGCAGCCCCTCCCCTGCCAACCATGGTGCCATCTGCTACCCAACAACATGGCTGCCGACCAGACAAGCGCACACACACACATGCAGACAGATACGCAATCACACAAAAAAAAGCCTCATACCTGGCACTGCCCCGCTGCTGTCACACAGAGACACACACATCAAACTTCACAGACACAGGTGTAGCCCAAAGGTATCAACACTTAGCATTTGCACAAAGGCGTGCACACGGACTCGTCTAATCGCACGCTCACAAGCGAGTCAACGTGCACACAGAAGGATAATTCATGCATGTGTTCACACACGCACACAAAGTCACGCACACAGTTGCTGTAGAGATTGCATGTGTGTGTGTGTGTGTGTGTGTGTGTGTGTGTGTGTGTGTGTGTGACAGTGGTTAGGCGTCGCTAATGCCAGGTAGAAAGAACGATGCTGTGCTCAAGAGAGTGTGTGTGTGTGTGTGTGTGTGTGTGTGTGTGTGTGTGTGTGTGTGTGTGTGTGTGTGTGTGTGTGTGTGTGTGTGTGTGTGTGTGTGTGTGTGTGTGCACTCTCTGGCAGAGCTCAAGGGTTCATTACAGCCCCCACCTCTCCGGAGCGACTGCAGCCCGCGTGGCGCCCCGGCCCTTTTATTCCGGGCCGTGATTGGACAAGGGCCTCCCGCCGAGTTGGTTTGCAGCAGTTTTGTCGCGCCCAGATTTCACTCGCTGCTCAAAGCGAGCCTCTGGCGGGACGCGGCATCTGCTGCCTCACCTTCCTCATTTACACTTCTCCGCCCTTACACACACACACACACACACACACACACAAACACACCGTTCTGTTCACCGCCTTTCCAGACCTTGCTATCACGATCTACAACTGAGGGGAGGACAAAAAAAAAAAAGAAAGACGTAGGTTTTGGTAGCGAGAGAGAGCAGCAGCGTGACATGTTTAATAGAGTTTGGGAACTTTGAGTATAAGAGTCACAGCGGTGGGTCTGGACTTTTTATTTCTCTGCCTCTCAGCATCCATCTTCTGATTTCAGGGTCACAGGAAGGAGAACGAGGCCTTAAAAACACAGAAAACACTTCCTGTCTCCTGCTTCTAGCTCCGTCTACCTGCTCGTCTGTCTCTGTCACCCAGTGCGTTATCAAGATTGATGAATATACATTATCCATCATCATTTTCTATAAGTGTTTCCTCCATTTTTTCTCTTTGCCCCTCTCCATTAACTGGGTAAAAGGGTGCTACATATGACGATACAGTGTGGGCATGGTGCCAGCACAGGTGAGACAAATAATCCCTCAAACATGTTCTGAATTTGTTCTGGTTCCCAGGTGTACATGCCCCAAATACCTCCACAGGGAGGCATCTTAAACAGCTTCAATTGGCCTCCTTTATTTCAAAGGAATACAGGTTTCCAAGCTTCTCATTTTTTTTCTCTCCAACATAAGCACCACCCTCTTACCACTGATGACCTTTAAGAATACCTCAGTAATCTCTGCCAGAGAGACGGGCAAAACTGTCTTTGAGTCTCCAGACGCGTTCTCCCGCCTAACAACAGTCAAGTCAAATATATTTATATAGACGAATATCACCAATTTGCCCAAGAGGCTTTACAGTGTTTACAGCATATGACACCCTCTGTCTTTTGACCCTTACTTCAGAACAGGAAACCTCCCTTAAAAAAAAAAAACCGAGGAAGAAGTTCTCCTTGCTTAGAACACTCTGGGCAATGCCCTGAATCCTTTTTCCTGAGTCATCTAACAGTCTTTGTTCCCCATGGCCTCCCCATATTTCATCCACACCTGAGGTTTTGCTTCAAAGGCCACAGTAGCTTCAGTCCTCTGGGCGAACAAAGCCCAAAAGGCCTTCTTCAGCTCTTGGCTTCCTCCATCTCTGGTGTCCACCATAGAGTTCTTAGACTTCTGCCACTGCAGACACCGATGACCTTCTGTAAAGATGTAGGATCTTTATTATAGACGTGGAAGTCAAAGACTTTGCTGACCGGATCCGAAGCCACATACACTGTCCAGCAGCCCCTCCGTCTCCTGATCCAATTCAAGACCACGTAAAAGTGTCACGGTTTGATTTGACTTTCGATTTTAAGGTCACAATTCAATTCGATCTTTGATTTTAACAGTTTTTCAGCAGGCTATGCTCTTCAAAGAATAATAAGGTCTGATTCCTAAAGATGAATATATTATTGATTTGATGCCCTGACATTTACAACTTTCAAATTCTTCTCTAAAACGTTAGGCTACATGGTATCAAGTGTGATATGACTGCCACATTTTTGGGCGGTATGTACCACAGTAAGGACATATGGTCGAATGGATTTGAATATTATGACAATAAATTGTTTCACTAGTCAATTGGAAACTGTTTTAGGAAGGAAAAGTGGGAGAATCAGTTCAGGCTGGAGAACCACCAACAACACCTTGACCCACCAACAACAACAGCTGTAGTAACGGGCAGGTGAAAACTCTGGGAAGCAGCCTTACCTCAACTAAGAGTTTCCTGAGTTACAGCCGCAGATCAAATTATATGAATAGTCATGTCCGGACATCTCCTGGTCCAGGAATCCATAGTCAAGAATTCAAGGTGAGAAAGTGACGGCAAGTAAACCAATCAGCGAAGCTCTAGGCAAGCCCCCTCATGAACATGGATGCTTGATTTCATGGGGATAACAAATTTGGTGGAAGATTTGGGACCTCGCAGACGTTCGATTCGTCCAAATCTCAAAGCAGGCACACAGGTCTCAACTAACCATGGATACACTATGCACACACACACACACACACACACACACACACACACACACACACACACACACACACACACACACACACACACACACACACACACACACACACACACACACACACACACACACACACACACACACACACACACACCTATCCACGTTCATGCCTATCTGGCATGTGTTGAAACACAAGTTATGCTGGGCAGTTTTTCACTGAGGCCTCTGGGATCTGTGATCACAGCTCAGGGAGAGACAAGGGCGGATGGAGACAAGGAAAGAAGAAGAAAGAAAGTGAAGAACGACAGGAGCAAACAAACAAAACAAACTTGGTAAAGCCCTCTGCTGGGCTGGGGCTGGGACTGGAGTGTGTGTGTGTGTGTGTGTGTGTGTGTGTGTGTGTGTGTGTGTGTGTGTGTGTGAGGCGATGTGAACAGAGTGGCGGGGATTAGGACAGATCCTGGGCTGTCCAACTCACAGCTGGCTGATGATCCAATCCTGGAGCGCAGCACAGCGCACCAGCCGCCGTGGGACCCCCGGATGCGTGCATGCATCTGTATGTGTGCGAGTCTGTGTGTACAGGCATGTGTATTTGACTGATGTGCGTATCAATGTGCACGTTTGCAGGCATGCAGTTGTACAAACAAATATGTGTGTGTGTGTGTGTGTGTGTGTGTGTGTGTGTGTGTGTGTTTGTGTGTTTGTGAATGCGTGCATACATTTGTGTTTATCAGAAAGGAAGGTGGGGCTATCAGTAGTCAAACAGAGGCTGTCTGTGCTTCGGGTCCCCTGTTTGAAGACGGGCTGTGATCATTTGGGCCACGAGAGGAGGACAGAATGAAAGAGGGGAGCGAGCAAGTTGCAGAGAGAGAATCAAAGCGCTGCCATCCAAGGCTGGTCATACAAAAGCCTTCCAGACTCGCTACTGTGAATCTCACACTCTTACTCTCACACAAACACAGTCGCACGAAAACCAGCCCACTACAGCTACAAAGACAAGAGAGGGCCAATAGCGGCACGACTGACAATGAACTGCACGTGGTTCTGCATAACCCCAGAAGGCCTGCGGACGGACAGAAAGAGAGAGAAAGAGACGGAGGGGAGGGAGACTACCGCTTGAGGTTGATTTGCTTGGTTTGGAACAGCATGAGAAAAAGCAATAGAGAACATGACAAGTGAGGGAAAAAAAGAGAAAAACTAAAAAGCAATAAAAAAATAAACACGTTCTGAGGACAAACAAAGGCTGTGACCAAACCTCAGCAGGTGTGTACATGACATGTGGATGTGTGTATTTGTGTTTGATGCTTTGCTTCTACACTGCTCCAAAAATGTCCAGTTTTCCTGTTTTGTTAGATGACTTCCTTCATCTGCATATATATCTCAACAATACTTTACAAGGCTATCATTAAAAACCCTGACGTTATATCAACAGACATGGCTGGATCAATGGATGGATGGAAGGACTTTAAGGGCTTCTAAGTAAACACAAAGTTTGGAAGAACAAGCCTGCTGGACAGCTTAACTGTGAGTGACGAGAATAGAAACTAAAATCCTCAGCGTGTCCTCAGTAGAACTAGAGTTCCTGTCTTGGTATTCACAATGCTAAAGCATAAAGATGAGCATTACACCTGTAGCAGCTCTGAAGCTAAAAACGTTACTTTTCATGTATTTGATTTATCTGAAGTGTGCTTCAACCGAAGTGCTTGACGGATGGGCCGATATAGTCGAAACATATTTTGTCTGAAATTGTCTGTAACTTACTGACACATGTGTGCAGGGCTGAAACAGTCTTGAGGCTTTGATGCTCTCCCTCAATCTATCTGTGATGGCTCACACAATTATGAATGCCTTTAAAGAAAGTCTACGCTATTTTACCCATATTTTAAATTTCATCACCTCTCTCACATCTATTTACAGGTAAGGTGTAGATGTGTGGTGAATGTTCAGGATTACAGAAATACTATAAAAGCACATACAGGTGACATTTATGACGTGCCAGTTTGTCAAATGGGAAAATTCCCTTTGGTTACGGGCTAATTTGTGTAACAAAGTGCTTGTATTTCTATATTAATATATCTCTAATATGTGTCCAAGTTGACAAGTTGAAGTATGATGATAATAACACACCATTTCTGGTTGACCAGCACTGATGGTATACAAGTACTTAAAAAAAAGGTTTCAGCAACCTGGTAATACATAAAAAAAACAAAAAACTAAATACAACCCAAGCTTCAAGTAAAATGACCTGCTTAAAAATGTAGTCCTGTGGATTTTTGTAGTCTTCAATACTGACAATATTTCGGCTCTGACATAGACATGCAGTTCTTTATAACATGTTCCTGTACAGTACAGGCTTTTAGATTTCATTTTAATGACTGGTATACCTGTGTCCAACACTGCCTTTTAAAAGCTCTAAACTTGACTTTAAATGTAATTTTGAGATACTAAATGTGAACAGTCTTCTCACGCACTACTGGAGGAGAATGAATATCTGCATTAAATCAGTATCAGAAGTGGCTTTAACTGCTAATGACCAAAATTGAATTTGAATGGCTACATGCTCAGCCAAGTCAACAGCTGTCAAACATCTAGTATGCATCTGTGGATAGATAAAACTATAAACTCTCTCATGCACATACACCCGCACACAGGATGGCAGTAAAAGGGTTTAGTCCAGTGGCTCCTCTAGTACAGGTCAAAGTCATCATGTTGCCACATCAATATGCATGTCATCCTCCACAGCTGGCTGCAAAATACAGACAGACACACACACACACACACAAACACACATGCTCCTTGCCTCATCCCTAAAACACACAACGGCCCGTCATGCAGCGCTGGCCAGCTGACAGACAAACACACTTAAACACAGTTCAAGCCGGGAGCTGCGGTAGACACACACTCCACAGAGCTGACAGGCGCATAAACACATATACACACACACGCACACACTCGTAGATCACACAAACTTGCATCCCGTGGCCTCCAGCACCACAGGGCACCACCGCCACATCTGTGCCCATCTCAGACACCTCGGCTGTGGGCAGCGGGGGTGAGAGAGTGCCCTGGGCGGCTGGCATGGCCCTGGCATGGCCCTGGCAGTGAATGGTGTGGAAGGAAACAGCAGCCAGCGGATGACGGGAGGGACAGAGGGAAGAAAAGGAAATGGGAGGAATGCAGGAGGGCAGGAGAGGATCAAAGGATAAATGGGAAAGAAAGAAGACGTTGGAGGAAAAACATAAGGATTTTTTTCAAGTATAAAGGATGGCAAAGAATGACAGCTAAGGACATGGAGACGATGCAGGTGTATACGATAGATGAATTAATGTAAAGAAGGATGGGATGATAAGAGAAGAACAGAGGAAGTGAAACAGGGGAAAATAATAGAAAAAGAAAGATGCAGAAATAGATTGAAAGAGAGAAGATGGTGGAGAGCCGGTAGCGCCCGTCGTGAGAACGGGTGCAGGGCACTGGCAGGTGGCACTGAGGCCAGGCTGTCCAGTGACCATCAGCCACACTGTGTGTGTTTGTGTGTGTTTGTTTGTGTGTGTGTGTGTGTGCATGCATGTCTGTGTGTGTGTGCACCAGGGACAGAAGAAGGCTACGGCGCCATTTTGGCTCTGCTGGAGCTGTTGCCGGGCTGGGCACTGGCCTGGTGGCACGGAGTGGGCAGTGTGTTTGTGTGTATAAATATATATGTGTGTGTGTGTGTGTGTGTGTGTGTGTGTGTGTGTGTGTGTGTATCGTATTATTTTGTGGGCATGCTTAACAGGATTAGAGGTGACCTGGTGAGGTCCAGTTGGTACCGGGACCATTGCACAGCGGCACGCATGTGTGTTTATGTGTGTGTGTGGTTTGTATAATAGGATTAGCTGTTACCTGGTGCGGTACAGTTGGTATGCTGGTCTGAACTGGACTGGACTGGGCTGAGCTGGGCAGGAGCTGGGCAGAGGGGAGTGCTGTGTGTATGTATATTTGTGTGTGCTCGTGTGTTTGTGTGTGTGTGTGAGTGTGGTGGCATGTATAATAGGATTAGGTACTACCTGGTGAGGTGCAGTTGGCGCTGGGCATTTGCCAGCTGTTCTGCTAGGCTCAGGGCTTCGGCCTGCCATTGGCTCCCGTCCTTTTGGACCACCTCCAGATGCTGCCGACAGCCAACCAGCTCTGAGCTCAGCCTTTCCACTTCCTGTCCCGCAGAGATGGAAGGGGAGAAGGAAGAGGAGGTGAGGAGATCTTTCAAAACAACCCACCTTATGTCCGCAGACAAACAAAACACTTACAATCTCAACCATAACGTTAAGAAGAGAATGATTTGATTGTCTAAGAATCTAAATAGTTTGATTCATAAACAGTAAAATAGTTAAAAATTAACCTAATTAATTAATGAATCTAATTAACAAGACCTGTGTCCTTTAAAAGTGTAACCAGGACTGTAACCAGCTCAGTATACCGTCCTCAAAAATGGTGACCGCTTACTAAATAATCAACTAAACAAACTGGTCATTGTCTGACCTTAAAAACTTAAGTAATTACTTAAGTAATCTAATAAATCTAAACTAATCAATGGGTTGAATGCAGACGTACCTGTGCAGCCTTTTCACTCTGTCTGCTGGTCTTGGTGTTGAGCTCTCGGAGCTCTCTCTCTGCCTCCTCTTTCTTCAGCTGGGCCTGGCTGAGCTGATATCGAAGATCCCCACACACCTAGAGATGACATGAACAGGTTAAAAACAGCCAGTCTATTGATTAACCATTATTACGTTTCATCATTTGCCTTTTTTTTTTCTTTTTTTTCTTAGCTACAAGGGTTTTCACTGATCTAATTACAGTATGTTTTAATACTGATGGTAAGACTTTCACTCCACCTCTACCCTGAAAGCACCAATATTACATTTTTTACATTTTCACTGTTCCAATATTATCGTACTCTACATTACTACACTATTTGCTCCTATCATTTTTATCATCATCATTTATAATCAACTAATGATACATATTAATGTTAGAAAACATTTAATTATTAAGATGCACAAATGCAACACTGAAAATGTGTTCTCTCTCTTGATTTGGTGTCTTCAAGACTCCTCAGTAGGGTGATCATCTGCTCACATGCAATGCTTGAACCCGAGTCTTCCAAACCTAGCAGCCCACTAGGAGGTTTTGTCACTGCTTTGCTAACATTTGTATGCATGTATACCCATCATTTATTTTGCAATAAAACACAGCTTAAACCTAAACTAAGCATCTTCAAACGAGGCTTGGTTCTTACCTTACCTTAAACTTAATTATATACATGTTATATTCACTCTCACGACAACAGAGACTAAATACTGAAATAGATAAACCTTTGCTGCCACCCGGTGGATTTACAGAAGCATTACAGTGTATCAGGAGTATCAGGAGTGTTCTTAAACCTCTGATATTTCAAGTACTGGTCTAGCAGCAAGTACAAGCACTAATAATAAGTAGGAATACATTCATGTTGACTTAAGGTTGTCTTGCACAATGCAGACAGTGTACCTTGGTATTGTCTTGTTCCTGGATGGTAAGTTTGTGATGCGTATCTTCCAGCTGACTGGTCAGTGAGCTCTTGTCCCTGTTAGCTCTGTCTAGCTGTCCTTCCACTTCAGCAACATGCTGGGAGAGGCTGGACACCTGTTACACACACAATGTTCTATTGGCATTTCATTGAAAAATTCAAAAAAGTCAGTGTTCGCTCTTTATAGCAAAGTATGCTGGGTGATTTTTAGTTTGCACATTACTATTCAAGTATAGTTCAGTATTTCAAAGCAACCAGAGCTGTGGATTAGAACTACATACATATACAATAGTTGTCTATACACACAAAAAGTGAATAAGTATGATTTACGGTCTGTGCCAGCTCCTCTCTCTGTTTGCGGGCCTCAGCCCGGCCCTCCTCTCTGGCCTCAGACAGTCTCTCCTTCAAGGCCTGTGCTTCTCGTTCTTGTTGTTCCCTGAGTCGAGACAGCTCCCTGGACAGCTGCTCACACTGCACCTCCACCTGCAGGCATACAAACAGATACAGAGGGTCTGTCAGAGTTTACTCTTTAGGAAGAGTAAACTTTGGTTTTAGAGGACAACTTAAGACAAATCTTTTAGCTAAATGAAAGAGCTTTACAAATAAAAAAAATACAGTTTGAGCTAACACTGCTGGAAAAGTGTGTATTTATACACTTAATGTTTCACTGACCCTGGCTTTGTACAGATTTGCTTCTTCCGCCATCTCCACAGCCTGCTTGACTTGTAGACAGGCTGACCACTCCCTCTGTTGTGCCTCCTGCTGACTAACTCGCACGGCACGCAGAGCAACCAGTAACTCATCACGCTCCCTAAAAGATTGATAGACAGTCAAATGCACAACCAATGTTAAAAAATGCATGTGGGGATATAAACTCTGGATATCTGTTTTTTGATTGTTTCCTTTTCTGCTTAGCACATGCAATAATTGATTATAACAGCCGAATCATAAATCTCTTACAGACACAAAAGTAAGACATTTCAACAAAAAAAATCTGCAAGGTACAATGAGGTATATCAATGCATAATCATAGACTTAAACTGCAGAGTATGAAGAGCTGATACTTTTGTATTTGTGTGCCACCACTGACTTTTTGAGTCTGTCAATAGCCTGGACATGCAGATTTGTGTGAGTTCCAGCCAACACAGCTTCATGCTGTGCACACTTCAGACACAATCCTGCCACACGAGGAGCTCCATCAGCTCTCAGTGCATCTGCAGCCTGTTTCTCCCGGTGTCTCAGACGATCCTTCACCTCCTCACACTCCTTCTGACTGACTGACAGATCCTTCCTGAAGACGGAAGCAGAAGATGAAACAAGGAGAAACAGAGAGAGAAAGGGAAATGAGTATTGCTCTTTTAACTGGCATAGTCACTGGCTACGCTGGTTTTCACAGCTGGAGTATACTGACCTGAGGGAGATGACCTGAGCCTCCAAGCTTTCAATCTGGGCCTGGTAGATCACTTTCAATTGTTCCTGATAAACACAAACATGTTCAGAACAGACTATGGATGCACCCTTGAAACAATATGAATAAGTCGATGGCATTGAAGAGGATGGTATGAGATTAGAATTTTGCAACAATCTTTCATAGCAGTAGCATGTTTAAAGCACTAGAAATGTGTACAATATTTTTGGTTTTGATGGCTGTTTTATGTGTTTAAAATGATTCACTGGGTGCAAATTGTAATTAAAATGCAAAACATAAGATGGAAATGCAATTTGGAAATATATAGCATTAGCCCAACATTTCTTGTCTGGAATACACAACATAAAATACTGTGATAATGCAGACTTTTCGTGCAGAAAGCTGATCTATGATCCCTACCAGTTCATTTTTCCATGTGGTGTGTTCTGCTTTTTGCAGCGTGCTGCGGCTGTTGGCTGCCAAACTCCCATTCACCTGAAGAACACATCAGGACAGATTAGACTTTTTAAAGATCTTTAATAAATTTCACAAGAAGACACTTAACACAAGTTGATCATTATTTTGAAAAAAAGTTGTTCTAATCATTTTGCAATGCAAGCTGTATGTAACAATTTGACTGACTTTTCCTGAAGAGAGCTCTGATATCTACACAATCAGTGAATGTTTGTGGAGTAATGAGGATAAAGGCAACCATGGTGTCAGTAACTTGAAAATAAAATCATGATTTTACAAATTCTGATGTGTGTGACCTCCTAAATATTGTAAGAATGTACGTACATTTCATAAAGAGGAAAAATTATATTTAAACACAAACACACATTACCATGGAGTTCTGGATTGTGTAGTCTTTCAGGGTTTCATCCGCTTTGAATTTGAAGTCTGAATGCAACTTCTCATTCTCCACCACCACCACTCTGATCCGATGTTTCATCTCGTGCAGCTCCTCCTGAATTTATGGACACAGGGAAGAGAATCAAAACATATGCAAAAGGACTGCAAATATAAACACACACACACACACACACACACACACACACACACACACACACACACACACACACACACACACACACACACACACACACACACACACACACACACACACACACACACACACACACACACACACATATTTATGCACATACCTTGCACAATTTGACTTCAGCTTCCAGGTGTTGGATGTACTCTGACTGGTTGTGAATCATTGGGACTAAATCCTGATAAGCAGGCAAGTTGGATCTTCCCTCCTGCTGTACTCTCTAACAGAGGGAAGAAATGACTTAGGCAAAAAAGAGGAAAACACAACAGAATGAAAAGTGAAATATTAATGAACAATTTACCACATTTAACTATGGGGTAATCGTACCCTAGCCTGATCATTTAGGTTGAATGCATCTTAATATTTAAACACTTAAATCTGCTTACTCTACCTTGGATGGAGACTGTTTCTTTGAAGGACTGAGAGAGGGAATTTCTCTGCACTGCTTCTGTAGAAGGCTCTTCAGCTGATTGACTTAATTACCAAAGACACAGCAATAAGCACACATACACACACACACAAACAGCATTTCACTTTGACTTTGTGTATTGTCAGTCAATGAGATCATGAACAGGGAAATTTACACGTGGTGACCTATAATGTCTTTGTCCCTAAACTAATCATTAAGTTACCTGCTTCGCTCTGTGTCTTTTGGCTCCATGCAGCTTTGTCCTCTTCGGCCATGGTGGTGAAGATGCTGCCACCGCTGCCTCTGGGCTCCTCCACCTCTTCTCCATCAGAGCTCAGCTGCTCCAGAGCACTGCTCAGCTGCTGTATGCTCTGGTTGGCCCGCTCTGAAACCAGTATACACTCTTAGACACCAGTCTCATACAGTATTTGTTTCTGTGCCCCATCCATGACAGTTTAGTTGGTGTCTGTGAACTTAAACACTTGCCCAACACCAAAATTAGAAATGGTAAATGGACTGTACTTGTATAGTGCTTTTCTAGTCTTCCGACCACTCTAAGCGCTTTTACATTACATATCATTCACCCATTCACACCCATTCATACACTGATGACAGGACCTACCATGCAAGGTGCCACCTGCACATCAGGACCCTAACTAGCATTCGTACACATACATACACCGCAGGAATAGCCTGCGGGAGCAATTTGGGGTTAAGTGTCTCGCCCAAGGACACATCGACATGGACTGCCGGAGCCAGGGATCGAACCGCCGATCCTCTGATTGGAGGCTGAGCCACAGCCGCCAAAGAGAACATTTTTTGAAATTACTGGGATGTAGAATAAGCTACTTTTCCATACACAAATAACCAAACACACAGTTGATGGAAAAATAAGTTTTCACATCTAAATGTTCTTATCGTTCATTCAAGTACAGCTGAATAAAATAAAATCTATACATCAACTTGGTGCATAAAAACAACACAAGTAAAGATAAGATAAGATAAGATAAGATAAGATAAGATAATCCTTTATTTACAGGATCCAGGATTACGACGATGGGGCAGCTGTGGCGTAGTGGAGAGCAAGGTAGTTCTCCAATCAGAGGGTCGGTGGTTCGATACCCGGCTTCGGCAGTCGATGTGTCCTTGGGCAAGACACTTAACCCCAAGTTGCTCCCGAAGGCTTGCCATCGGTGTGGACTGGATGTTGCATGAATGTTAGTTAGAGTCTGATGGTGGCACCTTGCATGGTAGCCTGTCATCAGTGTGTGAATGGGTGAATGATATGTTATATACTACTGATTGTAAGTCGCTTTGGATAAAAGCGTCTGCTAAATGACTGTAATGTAATGTAATTACAGCAGCATAGGGTATAGTGCAAACAAGAGACATAGGTAAAAAAAAAACAAGATCAAAAATAAGTATTATAAATAGCAAATAAGCAATAAAAACAGTAAAGAATCCACAATAACTGAAATATTATATATACAGACAGAATAACTATTATAACTATTATTGCACAGTGTATTTGTATTGCACAGGTTTTTAAACAAACATGTCACAAATGGGCCTTTTCACAGTAGACACCAGTAGTACACCATTAATGAATGATGGCTGCATGGACTTCAGCTGGTGTTATGCATTATTCCATGGGTTGCTGGGAAAGTTAGATCCAATTAGAAAAGAGCCATAATGTTAATTTTACACCTTGGTGTCCTGGCAATTGTTTTGCATGATTTTTTTTTTGTTGCAAGAATTTGTATATAAAAAAAGATCTATCTGAAATTAGAGCATGACACATTAATATGTTTTCTTGCACAATTGCATCTGAACCAACACCAGGTGGCAGTGATGCAACTTTATTTATTCACCTCTCAGCTCTATATTTAGCTGTTTGCACATTTAGTTTATTCAGCATTTAACTTACGTCTCAGCTCCTTCTGGTGAGCCCCCAGCTGCTCCTCTTCCTCCTCGTCGGAGTCAAAGGGTTTCATTTGATGTTCAATCACTCTCTATCACCACTGCATGTGCTGGGCTCTGTGCAACATTTACAGCAACAATGTAGCGCAACAGTAACAGATTCTAGACGAGGGTGTGTTTGTTTTGACACACCTGTGTGCACCGAGGTGAGTGTTCTAATCTCCAACGACGTTACCTATGAGACCGCCCCGATGTGTGTTCCGTGAATGCAAAAAAAAAAACGAAGCAACCATCTGCTAAAGGCTCCCATTTCCGTAAACTCCGTCGGATGCCGGGAGTTGTAGTCATTGTTTGTAGTCACAATTCATATTTTCACGTGCCCCCCCACCCTGTGGTGGATAAGGTGTATTGCAATGTCATATACCACCTTTATATAGAATAAGCAGTGGTGGAATATAACTTAATTTACTCAATACTGTAGTACTACTTAAGTACACATTGGGGTAGGCCTACTTGTACTTTACTTGAGTATTTCAATGTAATGCTACTATATACAGTACCAGTCAAAAGTCTGGACACAACTTATCATTCAATGGTTTTTCTTTATTTTTATTTTTATTTTTTTCTACATTGTAGATTAATATTGAAGACATCCAAACTATGAAGGAACACATATGGAATTATGTGGTAAACAAACAAATGCTCAACAAACCAGAATATGTTTTATATTTTAGATTCTTCAAAGTAGTTGAATGAGAAGGTGTGTCCAAACTTTTGACTGGTGCTGTATATATGTATATATATATATATATATATATATATATATATGTATATATATACAGTACCAGTCAAAAGTACTGTTGAGCATTTGTTTGTTTACCACATAATTCCATATGTGTTCCTTCATAGTTTGGATGTCTTCAATATTAATCTACAATGTAGAAAAAAAATAAAAAAATAAATAAAGAAAAATCATTGAATGAGAAGGTGTGTCCAAACTTTTGTCTGGTACTGTATTTCTACTTTACTACAATTCAGAGAGAAATGTTGCACATTTTAACTCCATTACATCTGACATATTTACGTACTAGTTATGCTGCAGACTAAGATTTTACATAGGGAATTTATAACCTAAACCATAACAATGCATCATGTTTTGAACATTTATCATATGTATGTTTTGTACATAATATGTATGAAACTTACCAAGAGTATATGCATTAGTTCAAATCAAGTAGAACCATCATGAATGCATCCGTAATAATGAAGCATCAAAAACACACAGAGGTCATTTTTCAAAATAATGATTTTTACTTTTAGTAGTCCAAATTTTGCTAATATATTACAAACATAGGCTCCTTGTTGTAAGTGATATTTACAGCAAGGCCACTTGTAAATGAGCACTTACACAGTCTGGTATATCTACTTTAGCTTAAGAAAAGGCTCTGAGTACTTCTTCACCCCTGAATAGAAGTTACAAAATCTTACTTCTCTCATCATGATCAATTTTAGGTTCCTGTTCAGCACAAGTTTGTGCCTCTACATGCTACATGTCAAGACAACCATTCAACAAATGTCACAATTTAACTTCTTAAAAAGCTTTAAAAGCAACATTTTGGATAGAGACATTGAATTAAATGACTTGTTTGTGGAAGGGTGGCACGATATCACACATCTCTGCAGCCCCTGTAGTTTTCTGGCTACTTCTACCTCATTGCTTTTCAAATTCCAGACTTAACACTTATCTAATGTCAAACTGCACGTTGGTGGAGCTATAAATGGTTGTGAATATTTGGCTTACTGTGCATTTTTCAGGCTGCGTATCAACTGCTTTCTGATCATGTGGCTGTTAGATGAATGAAGAACTGACTGAAACGGAATAAATCTGTCAAGTATCAAGAGTTGGCTTCAAAGTTTGCTAATTGACAAATAGCCTATTTCCTTTAGTTTGTATTTAATTAAGTTCATGTATGGATTATTCGTCTAACAAACAAACCTTTATGACTTTAATGTATTGCTGCAGCAGATAATATGATGCAAGTAAGAGTATGAACAACTAGAGATCAATATAACAATTTACTTAATCAGATAAACAGCTTGAAGACTACAAATAGAGACAGGTACTGTAGGAGTCCTGTATCTACAGGGTTAAAGATCACCTGGTGTGGTTGTCTGGCACCCATGTTGGGTGCGTTGCCATGTGTCACTTTCACTTCTCTTATCTTCTAAACTTGGCAGAACAGTGAGTCATTATCAAACACTCCCACATGCACACAGAGATCGAACTGCTGATTCAACAACTGGGTGACTGCTTGTGGGATTACTCAGAATTACTTTAAAATCATAAATAGGCTGTTTGGTTGTGAAATTGTGGACATTTCTGATGAAGAAATTGGGATCATTATTCCAACCCACCCCCAGCCAAAATAAACCTTTATCAGCAATATATAAATAAATGGTCTATAGCACACTATTATATAATTATAAGCAGATAAAAGGACATTTCTTTATTAATGTATTTGTCAACTGACAAATGTGAAGTTGATATTATATGTAACACAGTTGTAATCAGTTCAAATACTTGAATAAATGTTGAATTATCTATTTATTTAAGGAGTATGGATTATAAGAATCTGTTTAACTGTATTTTTATTCTGCGGTCAGTTATAAGTATAAAGCACATATTCAAAACAGTTTTAGACAAACGTGTGTAATTATATATCATTGAATATTATTCAATCATATTTAATGTTGGGGTGTGTTAACAGAAATGAAAGGGGATAAAGTTCTATAAAAATACCTTAAATACTACTTATGTGTATTTCATCATTGGACCGTCAATGTGAAAAGTTTCCCCCAGTTCCAGGCAAAAATGTCATAGACAGGGGAGTTTCAAATTACATAGTTATAAAGTAATGTTTGTGTGTGTGTGTGTGTGTGTGTGTGTGTGTGTGTGTGTGTGTGTGTGTGTGTGTGTGTGTGTGTGTGTGTGTGTGTAATTGTTCGGTGGGAGGGTGTATCACATCACCTGTCTTTGTTGCCTCTTACAAAGGGGTCAATCAAAGGTAACCATGGATACAACCACTTCCTATTGCACAATAAGAGGTATCTTCCTGTCAAATCAGACTCCAAAGTACTTTCAATTTTTACGTCATTATATTTTTCAACAGAAAAGGCAGTGAGTCAGACTTTGGTGGGTTCATTGATAAAATAAAAAAAACCCATTGTGTTGCAATTAAGATTGATGAAATCTTAAAGACAGAGTTAGGGTCATATGGATTTAAGACTAGCTGGTTCGAGTGTTGTGAACTTTTGAGGGTTTAGTCCAGTCTCTTTGCCCTGAAGACCTTTTTAACCCCAGTCCGATTTGTTAGGTCAACTGGGTCCAACATTATTTAAATATTATCAAGGCCTTCTGTCAGAATATAGATTTAAGACTTTCATTACTTACATACATTTTACATACTGTATGAGTATTTGATGGTACAAACACAATGCACAGAAAGTTATTGTTTTTGCGTTAGTAGTAGCCCTGTTATCATAACAGAGATGCTCATTTTTTTACATTTTGTTATCACTACTTCAGCATATGTAAGTAAAGGATATGAACACCCTGCCATTAAAGACAGGGTTGAAAATCTTCTTTAAATTTATTTTGATATTTTTTTTGAAATTCTCATCCCATCGTGATACCAATTAATGAATCAAATGCTTTGACATAAAAATAGACAAAACAAACTGGTATCTGTCGTCCAATCCTTTTTTGGGGGGGCCCAAATGTAATGATTGGACGGCTACCTGCCTGTCTGTGCGTATTCTGCCTGTACACGCATTGCTTGTCACTGGTGTCGCCCACAAGCTGCTAGCTAGACAGCTGTGAGTAATAACAAGAGCCATTTTGGGGGAGTGGCTTTGTAGGGAGGCCTGAAGGGACTGGCTGTCAGTATTTCCAACTGTGACTTTTTATGGTAGATTTAGTAACTTATCGAGTGACTGCTGCAGCATACTTTCATTGAAAAGGGGTTGGCAACACTGGTCTCTGTGTTTCAGTTGGATCATTTTTTTAAATCTAGCGTACTCCTGCTAGTTTCTCAAGATGAACAACCCTGCCTTTACTCTCAAATGTTACCGTATATTGTAACAGACTTCACCTACTTCCAAGGTGCCTGGAGAAGGGAAATAATCTGAGGAGGTCAAAACTCCAGCAACCTTTGCAGTATAAAGAGCCTCTTTATTAAGAACAATAAAGTTGTTCTCTATGCAACAAATGTTGTCAGAGTTTTGACCTCTTCAGTCCAAATCACTGAATTGTTTAACCTGTGAAGAGTTTTGTCAGCTCTAATAGTCCATTGCAGTGGAACACAGTCCATTGTATCGAACATTAGTTTGATTACTTTATACATAAGCGTGCATACATTTGCCATGTTATGAAACTGCAATGAATCACAGGGCTGTACTTTTCGTGACTGCACGCTGCTGTGAACTCAATTTCTCTGTCTGCATCATTCAACCACAGATCTTTGGTAATTCTTTGGCCATTACATTTGAGTTCTTATCTTATAATTCACTTGTTTGCTTTGCATAATTAAGCTTATAGAGTCCGTATGGGAAGGTTTAACAGCCGCTTTTAGTGAAGCACTCAAACGTACAAAGTGAAACAGCGCTCGTCTGCAGAGGAGCAGTTACACAATGGAGTGTTTGCATGCCGGGGTATTTCCAGGAAACCACAGCAGCCTACCAATCTGACTGTGGTGGAGGCTGTAGGTCGATGAGAAAGCCCACGCATAGTGTTGCAGTCCCACACTTGTTAAATGTCACCTCTGCCCTGCCATGTATAATTATAACATATTCCCCACCTGTCACTCCACCAGATCTCCCCTCACTCCAAACTCCCCCCTCCCACTGCACTCCCGAGTGAAATGTGTCTTTCTATGTGAGTGTAGGGGTTCCCTTTTTTTTTTTTTTTTAAACCATAAAGCCCTAAAATAGGCCTGGAAAGAACTGAATAGTGACAACAACAAAAAAAACACCTAAGAAAAACCTCACCATCTGAACTTTTTCTGGATGGAAATGTGTAAGAATGAGAAAAGAAATAAGAACAACGGAGGCGGAGAGAAGAAAAAAAAACAGAAAAAGAGCTAACCCAGTTAAGCACTGGAAAATGGTGCCAATCTGCCAAATCTAAACCAGGCCTGAGCGATCAGGTATCTGATGACTTTTACAGCACCCACTGCATTTCCTACACCGGAGATGGATTCTGTGCCTTTATTGAGCAACTGTTTTTCAGCAGAAGCAGTAAAGAGTAGGGAGAGATGCTGTAACAAGAGTGCAATGTTGAAAATCTCAAAGAGCACACGCAAGCATACTGCATGTGCATGTGCTTGTAGCGTAGCACACATGGTTGTGTTGCATAAACATATTCTGTGGCAGTGTACACACATTTTCCTCACACACACACAACTAGAGAGACAAGAACCACATAAGACAGATTTCAGATTTCTTAATAAAAATAATTCATTTCAGGACAACATATAAATAATTATTGAATCACACAATACAGATATCTTGATATGAATAAATACTTAACAAATAAAACCAGGCTTTTTTTTTTTTTTTTTCATACAATACCCTATTGTCGAAAGGTCACACGGAGAAACTTCCACACAGTTTGCATGTTTTGTTACACCTTCTGCTCAGACGCGGTTGCTCTTCCTACTGTTGGAATGTCCCTAAGCGAGTCGAGTACTATTCCTTAAATGCCTCAGCAGCTCAGACAAGTCATGTGCAACTTATGTGATCTTCCTCCCAGTCGAACTCAAGTCAGAGCCCCGAAAAACCTAGTTAAGGGGTCGCTGACGAGCTGACCACTAATTGGCCTTTTAATTGATTAAGGTTTGTCTAGAGGTGATTAAAGCACACAGAGATCTACGTACAGGCCGTCAACAGGCGGGCTGGCCCGACAGCTTTAGATACAGTTGAATGAAAAGGCAGACCGAGAGCCTGTTTGTCTATGCTTTACTAACTGAAGCCACAGATGGACATCTGCCTACAGCAGTGGAGCACTTCAGCAGAAGCACAAGGGGAATAACTGTTCCATTTCTTATCACATTAGAGTTTGTCCAATACATGTTTTCCGCTTGATGTTTTCTCTGCTGATAAACATTTCTACGTATTTCGATAAAATAGTTGATACCAATTTGGGGATTTTCCTAAAAAGAGCTTGATCAACTCTAGTCTGTGGTTACACGGGGTCGGAGATGTCTATTTGTGGCCCTCTAGTTAGTTTATAGTGGTACAGGCTGGCCGTTTTTAAGGAGGTAACAACAACTGTTTGGCGGTTGATGGCACATGTATTTTTTTTTTTTGGCAGAAACAAAACCAAATATATCAAAATACATTAAAAAATCCCCAAACAAATAATAAAAAAAACAAAACAGGAATGTCAGTTTTGCGTATTCCAGACGCACACATGCGTGCGTTCTGTGTGTGTGTGTGTGTGTTTTTTTGTTGGAGATGAGGCATCGGGTTGGAAGGTCCTACAATATGGACCAAGATCCATATTCACAAAAAGCATTTATTTTTTATTATTTTTTTTTTAATATAGGTGGGAGCGCTGATCAAGCATCAATGATCAGGCTCCTCTGGTCCATAAAATTTCAATCACTACTTAAAGGCAAAACTTATCGAGGATCAGCCCCAATACTGTGCTGACGTAGCAGCAGCACAAAACACATTCAGATAAACAAGATTAGCCAAAGCAGGCGATGGGATTGCTCTCTGACGCTTTTGAAATCGTCGCCTTGGCACATCCAGGTAGGGTGGAGCGGAGAGGAATGCATTTCTCTAACGGTTTGTTTCCCTACATACCCCCTCAGGCTGGGGTGGGGCGAGTACAATCTCACAAAGCTGTGTTTGCATGTGCATATGTGTGCAAATGTGTGTTTGTAAGGTTTAAAGTGGTTAATCGCCCGTCATCATGTTCTCGGTTCTCTTTATTGTCGGCAATCCCCTTCTGACAGGACTGGAGCTACTATATTGGTGTGTGCGCGTGTTTCGTAGGTATGTGTCTATGCATTTCTAGGTGCTTAAGTGGTTCAGTAAACAGCAAAACAACGTCCAAGGCAACAGATCTGTATTGGAGGAAGGAGAGGGGGGGAAGGAAATGAGAAGAAGGACAGGAGGAATAGAAAGAGAGTGAATGAGTCCTGTCTCTACTGTGTTCTCCGCCTTCTGTCCGCTGACACCGCCAGCATGTTGGCTACAAAGGAGAGGCTTGTATTTCTGTACATGTAGCACCAAAACTAGCAGGGGCCTGCCCTGTCTGTCTCGCACTGTATAGACAAAAGGTCTGTTCTTGCTTTCCATATCGACAATCTCAACAACTTCATAAAACAGATAAGTAACAATGCTGAGTTTAATTTGCGTCAAAATATAAACCGCTTTTGACCGACAAATGGAAGAAAAATTAAGTCTTTGAATCATTTTTACAATATTGATTGCAAGAGCTTTTCCCGGCAAATCTTTGTCTAAAGCTAAACAATGGTGCATACCATTTCATTTTGCGTCAATCGCTTCGCTTTGGCCCAGTTAGGCTCACTTCCGCTTACTACTTCTGCAGATTTGATGCTGGGCTTCTTCCTCAACTTACCGCATCCCTCGTTCTACAGAGCAAATGCTAGACAGACAGGCAGACAAGATACACAGATGGGTTAAGACAGACAAGACGGGGAGGGGGGGAGAGAGGGTAGGTATAAATCCTTGGCTGTGGTCTAGAAAGCAATGTCAGATGCTTCTCGTTATGTCAACATACAATCATTTTGTCCGGCACGATTTCACGACGTACCTCTAAATACATATTGTACACAAGAGTTAAGTCAGTTGCTCTGACATGTAGCCAAACCTCTCAACGTGTAAGTGCACAGGGCACATCAGATGATAATAATTGCACAAAGAGGTATTCTGGAGGCCATGTCTACTGTGAACATACACACACACACACACACACACACACACATTCATCCTCCCCACCTAACCCCCCACCCCCAACCCCCCACGTACACACACTCTCTCTTCACATTCTACATGGGGGGTTTGATTTTCAGGCCATAAGGTTACTAGTTAGTCACTAGCTAGTTAGTTAGTTAGTTGGTTAGTTAGTATCAGAGGTGCATTGACTGGCATGGGGCGCCGACAGCAGGGCAGCAGCTCTAGCGTGCTAGCGACGTGTCATCATCGTGGGTTTGCGCGGGTGTGCGTATGTGGTCAGCCGCGATAGATCTGTTTGAAGTGGTCGCACTCGTTGCAGTAGCCCTGTTTCTCTTGGTTGGCGTAGTGGTCGCAGCCCTGCGTCCTGCACCGCTGCTTGGACTTTTCTTTGGGCGCCTGCGCCCGTCTGCCCGCCTCTCGGCCCTGGCCACGCGTGTGGCACTCGGGGCAGAGGTCTGTGCAACCCGGGGACACATTACTGCAGCCGCTCCGCCGGCACTGAGTCTGAGTCTGGGTCTGGGTCTGGGTCTGGGATTGCTGTGAAGATCTGGGTTTGGCTGCTCGTTCACGCTTTAACGGACGGAGAAAGAGGAGAAGGGGAAACGTCAATTTGGCAACTAAAAGGCATCGGAGGACCAGCAGGATATTAAGAGTTGAGATGAGCAAGGATCACAGAAAAAAAAAAAAGACAAACAATGGGAAACAAACAACAGGAGGCATGCCAGACACCTACCATGACCAGAGGAGGGGAGGGGGTGTGCGATTTGCTACTTGGTTGAGCCGTGTGCTTTGCTCTTTGACGTAGCACTTGTCGCAGTAGCCCTCCAGCATCGCCTTGCCAACTGCACCACACCCCGGCCCTCGACACCGGGAGGCGTTCTGGAAGCCGGCCTCCACACCATGCCGGCTCTGGACCGGTGCAGCGGGAGGGGTCATGTCTAGAATAGACAGCAGCCAACATAAGCAAGGTCCCACATGATTTGAATTAAACATAAAACAAACATAATTCCTATAACGCAGGACAAATTCACTTTCAAACTTGAACAGCCCTGTAACATGATAGAAGTAACGGGACTTACGGTGGTTGGTCTGATAGTCTACGTAGCAAATAGTGCAGAAACCCAGCTTCTCTGGCGTCCCAAAAAACTGGCAGCCGGATCTTTTACAAGGCCGGGCCAGAGGGGCTTGCCAGGCCGAGGTGTGTCCCGGGGTTATGGTGAGGCACGGCCGCTCCGAGTCCCGGGCCTGGGTCCAAGCTGAGGAGGAGGCCTCGGTCCTGGGGTTGTTCTGCTGCGGCTGTCCCCTCTCTGGAGTCTGCTGTCTCTGCATGCAGGGTGGACACAGGCCGTTGAATATCCTGAACGCCTCCTGTCTGCACATGCTGCAGCGCTCTGTCTCTGTCTCTGTCTCGCGGCCCCCCCACTGGGTCCAGCCGGTGCCCTGGGCCGGGTGGGGGACTGTAGGCCCCCCGGTGGGGCCCGGGAGTCCTGGGGCAGCGGTTCCAACTCCGGGGGGTCCATGGTTCTGCCTGGAGTTGAAGCAGCGCTCGCAAAGTCCATCGTGCTGCACGCTAAGGGTGAAGAGGCAGCCGGGTGTCTTGCACTTCATGGCGTGAGTTTCACTGTACAGGCTGAGGCTGGGAGCGGTGGGTGGTGCAGAGCGAGGGCTGGATATCACCACCGCTCTCCCACATGTGGAGGACGGGGGGCTGCTGCCTCGGGCTCCTCTGGAGCTCACCTCAGCCTCCGATCCCCCAATGACTCCTACACCACCTTGCACCCCTCCCCCTTGGTCTGCACGACCCCTTCTATCCTCATTCCTCCGCCGGTAGTGGCCTGTCGCTTCTCGAAGCACTCGTGGCAGTGAGGCTGGGTGTCCACGGAGACGTAGAAGGTGCATCGTGGTGTGGCGCACCGGATCTCGATGAGGGAGAGCTGGGAGACGGAGAAGGGCGGCGGGCGCTGCGGCTGGGCGGCCCACGCCTGCTCCTTGTCCTCCTGCCAGCGCTGGTACTCGTGGTTGACAAGCTGCAGGTAGTCCTCCATCAGGTTCATGTCTTCAGGGAGGTTGCCCTCATCCAGCCTGGTAACAGACACAAACAATGTGGTTCTTAAATAACTGCACTTTATGTAGTTTTATACTTTTTAAGTTAATACAGTGTGCTGATTAGGTTTGAAGAAGTTAAACCAGTTGTGTTACAATATCATCAATCTAAAAATAGATCTTTTCATTCCTAAGTTGCATTTAACAGTCAGGCCAGGACAAGAACTGGGATCTTTTACTTATAATCGTTTACTTTAAATTTACGTTTATAGTATGTAAGTACCGTGCAGCATTGATGATCCGCGTGGTGTCGTAGCCTAAACCGATGACGGGGATCTCTATCAGCAGCAGGTAGTCCTTGAGAAGCCGCTCCTTCTGTTGCTGTTCTTTCTCCATCAGGAAGTGAACCTTCAGCTCCTCAAAGCCCCCTCGCCCTGGGTTGATCAGCGGCACTGCTCGGATCTCTGGAAAAAAATTCAGACCAAGGTGTCACATGGAAATAAAAAACAAGAGCAACTTCATAGCAGGGCTCTTTGTCGCGTCAGCTCCATAACTCCTTCTCGTCTCCTACCTGGACCGCTGTCTTTGATGGTGATGAGGGGTGCAAAGTGCTGGGAGTCGTAGCCGAGCACTATTGGGTATTTGTAGCACTCTGTGGGCGGCCAGTGTAGTGGCAGATAAATCCCTCCCACATTCAGAGGAGAGATGGAGGAGCCAGATTTCATACTCCTGACCACCTGGTCTGTTGAAAGAACATCGATTGAAGGGTTATTACTGACTTAAAAAAATGACCAAGTATTTCCTTGAGTGTATTAGAACAACATTCAAATAAAGTTTAAACAAGGTCCTGCTTATTTATGCTCCATAAAATATATTTATCGGAACATCTACTCTACATCCACTGAAGAAAATAGACGGGAAGTGATTCAGTGAAATCAAACACTATGAGCAAAATGTTGAGGCATGTGGAAGGAGATACCCTCACCTTCTTTATGACTGAAAGACAAGTTTAAACAAGACCAGAGGGCCTTTGATGGCTGACAAGAACATACTTTGAAATGATAAAAAAGTCCGTACCTGCGATGACGATGATGGGTCGGCGGAGAATGTTGGAGAGGACAAAGATGTGAATGTCCTCCAGAGAGTCAAACTGGAGGCCGTTGCTACTGGAGACCGGAGACGCCATCTTCACGATCTTTTCCCACTCCTCTTCCCAGTTCTGGGACAGCACACACACACACACACACACACACACACACACAAGACACACACACACACACACACACACACACACACACACACACACACACACACACACACACACACACACACACACACACACACACACACACACAAAGAGTTAGGATAGATACAGTTGTGTACATTCAATAAAATATTTAGTGAGTAGGAAAATAAGTAGAAGGATGTATGCATATACTCTGGCTTGTACTATTGCATGAAAACAATAAATATATTGTTTTTTGCAGGTTGCATACAAGGATTTAAATTTGACTCTCAAATTAGAATAAAGGATTTACATTTTAGCTCAGGCTTCTGGAGTCATACAAAAATACTAATGCAAAGTAGTGGAGAAGACTTTTTACATAGAAGAGATAATCTAATCTTCATACCATTGTGGTGTATCGGAGTCCGGTCTGTGTGAACTCCTGGGACTGGAGCAGCTCCGCCTGGAAGCGAGCTCTGAAGACGCCAGTGTCCGTCTCTTTCAAAACACCATGGAGGGCTTTCCGAAGCACCAGGTCGGTGTCCTGAACGCCCAACATGTACTGAGAGGTCGCGTGCAGCAAACAGTTCCCATCACCTATTGGCGCACACACACAGAAAAGGAATCCAAGCACATACAATGTAAGTACTGAGGGTGGTTGATTTTGTACACGGGGACATGCAAACTAGGACAATTGTGTGCAGGGACATATGCACACGCTTGTGAGAATGCAGAGTGTACATAGTGCACACGCACACACACACACACACACACACACACACACACACGTAACAAAACTCTGGGGATTTCCAGGCCGTCAGGTCAGTTGTGGCACTATCTGGTATCTAGACTATTATAAGAAGCTCACATGTCTGAAACTATGCACACACTTCAGACAAAGCTGAGCTTTTACCCTGCTTGCCTGAGGAACATGGCCCTCCATTTACCTGAAATACATTTATTTTATTAAATGCAGCTACCAGCTACCTTTATATGCCTTGAAAATATCCCACAATTCAAACAAAACTGCTTCTTCTATATTCTAAAAAACATCCGGGAAGATAAAAAGTTTCTCAAATAGAATTTTTTGTGTGTGTGTGCGAGCAACTAAAAATCCTGGAATTTTACTTAGTCTCCTATGGCAATGCTGGGTCTTTTTCTCATTGTGAAACCAAAGAGCTAATGTTTGTCAATGTGTGCAGCTCTGAAAAAAACCCTGTTGCCACACTAAACACAGGAATTTCCCTGTGCTAACTTCTGCCTTATTCACGCACGCACGTGTGTGTGTGTGTGTGTGTGTGTGTGTTCCCCCTCCTATGATCCCAACTCATCAATGCCTCTCAGCTGGTCCTGGACTTTCCACAGGGGTGTGGCTTGGACAGGATGGAATGTTATCTTTTCAAGTACTGCTTTTAACATCTGATGAAGGCTGTTATTAATGAGCGCTTACATAACATGTGCACTCACATGCACAAACGCATACAAATTCTGCCCTAATGTGTATGTTCTGTCTACATTCATGATCCGTTCCATAATGTTTACCTGGCAAAAGTTACACACCGTTCTTTGTATAATATTGCTGCATGAAATAGTGAATATCTGTACAATTAAAGTTATTTAAATCACAGCCTACAACACAAAGATTCTGAAATAAGTTCAGCCGGTGCAAGGGTCATGCCCTAGGCCGAACTGTGATCACATTTCTCAATATAACACTATCTGTGTTGCAAGATGACTGTAAGGTAAGATGCAGTTGTTTTCACTCAACTGAAGGGAGCATCCCACTGTACTTTGAGGGGAAAAAAAACAAAACACATCTTCCTCGATTTCAGACTAGCTAGCTGTAGTTGCGTTTTGGCGCTCTTGCATCACTCTCACCCAAAAAAGCATAAAAACACACAGCTTCCTCAACTGCACGATCCTCAAAAGAGATACACAGGCACACAAGAAAAGGCACAAAGGCCCATACACGAGTGTAAAGTCAGCTCTTCTAGTGCACAAAAACACACAGACTTTTGACCCTGAATGGAGCTGCCCGGACGAGGAACGACTGAAGATGAAAGACGGTCTGCTGGTCACATCGGTCTAAATATAGACACTTCCTCTGTGACACTTCCTGAAAACACACCAGTGTGGAAGCACACTTAATCCTCATCGGTTTGTCCAAGCAGATGACGCCAACCACAAGTTTGCAATGTTGATCTTTCCAATGAGGACCCTTTGTCTCGTGAGACTTGTCCAACAAAAACAAGAACAAAACTAGTTTTGCTTCTGCTTTGATAAGAACTAAAGATATGACATAATGTGTTTTTAATCAAACACTTTGGATACCACGCTATAGAAGTCATCTGTACTTATAAGGGAGAACACTGTGGTGGTGTGTGTGTGTGTGTGTGTGTGTGTGTGTCTCTTCTAGCAGTGGACTCAGTGTATCGTAGCCGAACAAATCCCGCTTGTCGGGGACTCATGACAGACATGGGATGCTGTTTGGGGAAAAACCCTCGGATGCATCCTAGACATTTAAGACAAAAGCGGCTCTGAATTTCAATTACCCATGTCTTCACTTGGTGGAAAAGTTGCGTGAAACAGCAAAGCGGATGTGACCCCGTTATTTTTAATTGCCGTTGAATTAACGTTTTATGAGGCTGTTTGGTTTTAATGATGGTCCATTGTATTTCTTCTAGCCTTGGGGATAAATTTAGGATTTGAAGATTGAAAGCTTGGGAGCTCGAGGGTCAATTTAGGTCCCAGACGATGTGGAGACTGATCTTATTAGAGTGTTAGGACTATGAGGAGATTGATTAATATAGCCTGCTCTGACTGGATGTTCATTGACGGACTTTTGCTCTCTCACGTACTCTCTCTGTATGTGTGTCTGTCTGCTGTGCTCCAGTGACTCAGCAGCAGTCAGTCAGTCCTCCCTGTGTGTGTGTGTGTGTGTGTGTGTGTGTGTGTGTGTGTGTGTGTGTGTGTGTGTGTGTGTGTGTGTGTGTGTGTGTGTGTGTGTGTGTGTGTGTGTCCGTCCTCTGCTCAAAGTCACGTCTGGGTCCTTCAGAGTTAGACGCTCCAGCTTTTAAATTCTGTCTCATCTTTATGACATCATCTTCGCAAGCCAGGAATTTCCATCCAGGTTACTGGCAGCAATCGTCAGAGGAGTACGGGGTCTTTCTGAAGAGGAACTAGGCCTCGATGAGATTACAGAAACTCCTTTAGTCATAGCAAACTTACTATTAACGCACAAAAACACCCAAGTTCCTCACACATCCAGTAAATGTTCAAAGTGAATTCTGAGATGCAATCAAGAGAGGAATTTCTCACTGCAAAAGTGTTAATTGCTTCCTATGACAAACAAAGAAAGAAAGTATTTCCTATGGAAACTTAAGACAAACTTGTAACCACAGCTTGATTTGTGCTTCCGTCTTCTGTTGTGAATGCTATGGCTGATGTTTCCCTTCAAAAACAGTTTATTCATCTTAAAATAGAGCATGAGTCTGATGTACACACCAGATGTGTTAAAGTTACTGAAATATATAGTTATAGAGTGTCAGTTGGATCAAGTCAGATATGCTTTAACACCAAGTGAGTTGTGAAACACAGCTGACAGCATCAAAGACAGAGACATAAAACGACAGGTGGGGAACTAAAAGTAAAACTATTTGAGATGTTTAAGATCTACTGACATTTTCACTCCTCACATACACACACACACCTACACAGAAATAGAGGGGACATACCCCTAAGGTTGTAAAAAAACAACAACTGTGGAAAAAGTGGGGTCTGAAACATCATCGACAGTAAATAACAGTCCTGCGAGTGACGGCAGAGAATTTCCCAGTACAGAGCTCTCATCAGACGTAATCAGACCCCGGTCTGAATGTTTGCCTACCCTGGGATGTTCCCGTTTTACAACATCAACGTAACAGAAAACATGACTTAGCAATGGGCTGACTGAACTCAAACCCAGAGTAAAAACCAAGAAGGGGGCTGCTGAATGAGTGTATTGTGGGAGCGCAATCGAGACCTTCCACTGTTGTCATTTACAGTAACCCTGCTTGTGAGTAATGACATCTGAGAATTTACATATCAAACAGCCCTGACTCACAAACGCACCTCCTCTGTCATAGAAAATGAAACAAAAGCAAAACACGTCCTCCGCCCTGAGCTATGAACATTGTGCTACTGTTCACGAAGTAAAGGAACCAAAGTTTGACATTAGCTCTGAGAAAGAAAATTGTTGAATTGTTCTTGTTGTTGAACTTTGTGTTAAATGTCACCAGAACCTCCTGCTCCAACAGCATTTAGTTAAACTCCCAACTTGTGATAAAACCTCACCAAAATGCTCCCAACTTCTTCAGTAAGAAAAACCATAGAAACCTGATTTAGTGGAGCAATCAGCAGATCTTTCTTACCATTGGTACGTAAGGGCACCATCTTCTTCACCTCCCGACACCAGTTGAGCTTCTTCTCCTGCTCCAGCGAGGCCTGCATGGCCCGGTCCAGGATGGCGGCCTGGACCACCTCCCTGAAGGCCTGCGGGAAGTGGTTCATGGCGATCATCTCCAGCGTGTACCGGTGCATCCCGCGCAGGTGGTGCATCAGGCCGCTGCCGGCAGCCGGCTTCACCACGTCGTTGGGCACTCGCTGGCGGATCTTCACCGCCTTCAGCAGGTTGGAGACAAACAGGAATTTGGGGAGGAAGTTCTGACCCTGCGACATGGCGGATGAGTGGCCAGGTGGATGGAAGGAGGGGAGGAAGAGGAACGAGGAGGAGGAAAGGAGGAGGAGGCACCAACCACCGCTGACCCAGCAACGTGGAAACTGGATGGAGAGAAGGGGGAGTGGGTTATTTCACAGTACAGAAAAAGGATAGACTGGTGGGACTGTTGGGAAATTTTCAGAGGAGAGTCCCCTTCCTTATTATTAACTGTGACTTAAAGCACAACTTAATTTACAATTTGTTTGAGGAAACCACCCAACACACAGGATCGCCTCACTGAGAAAGATTCTGGTGGGCCAAACGGAATAAACGCACACAAAGAAACCTTTGTGTTCTTGCTTTGTTCTTTTAATTTTCCTTTTTACGACTTAATGGTTTTTTTTTGAGTTTCCCAAAACAGGGCGGCCCAGTGTGCCGCTGGGTTCAAAGTCCTCCGACAATAAACTGGTGTTTTCCAGACTTGAACTGGGGGCCACCCAGGGCTTCCCAGGTCACTCCGTCCGCCCCGAGGCCTCCTTCCTCGTCAACACCTTTCTACCGACGACAAGACTGCCAGCCTGCATTAAGTCGTAGTGATTAAAAACAGAGTGAGACTAGGAATTGTTACAAAATGTTTGATAATGGTGTCATTGTGATGCTTAAGTTTCAGTACTGATACTGTTCTCAATGCCAAAGTATGAGGTTAAACATTTCTTAACAAAAGTATATAAAACTCTCAAAACATCCTTGTTTAATGTTGTTTTAACACAAGTAGCTGTACAAGTATGTTGCCTAAAGTTAGCAAAGTTTCCTGATTTAGGGTTAGTTTGAAGGATAAATAATAAAAGACTAAAGATATGGCCAAACACTTGATGCTTACTTTCAGTGCTTGATGCTATATTTTGGTTGTTATTTAGACATATTAAGGTTCAATACACAACCTGACAGTAGCGGTATTGTATGAGAGTAGAGTAGTTATTTAAAGCTCACCTGTCTTGAGGTTTTAAAGGCACATTTCACCCAAAAACGAGGAGTGTGTCAGCACATTTTTCACTTCACAGGAAGTAGAAAGTGGTGGTCAGCAAGCAGGCCTGGAGTTTTAGCTGAATTTTTTTACTTCCTCATGTTTATACGAACCATTTAATCAGGTGGATGATCCAGTTTAAGTTCACAACCACAACACCTGAACACCTCACACTAAACCCCCCACCCCACCCCCCAAAACAGGCAGCAGGTGCAACAACAGACTAGGCCATGCTAAGAAGAGCTAGTCTGTCACATGAGTGGACCAGGAGACGAGACACATGGATGTCAGCGACAGTGTGTGTGTGTGTGTGTGTGTGTGTGTGTGTGTGTGTGTGTGTGTGTGTGTGTGATAGCCAAAACGCTGGGAGACTTCAGGCAGACAGACTGGTGTTGGTCTCTGCGGTTTATAGGATGGCTGGCTACACAAAGAAACACACACACACACACACACACACACACACACACACACACACACACACACACACACACACACACACACACACAAAAACACAACACACACACACAAAAAAAAAACACACAACAACAGGAGACTTTGCTGACGTTAAAGGCTTACGTAATACCAAATGACAACTACCTCTGAAACAATGTAGCGCTCGGACGCGTCAAAACGGCGGCGGCGGCGGAGTCTCGCTACAATGTTGCGCGTCGCCGATGCGGCCACATCTGGCTGCTTGCTTGCTTTCTTGCTTGCTTGCTGCTTCTTGCTGGCTGGCTGTTGTTGTTGTTGTTTGTTTAAATGCTCCGTTTTTTTTTTTTATCCACTGGAAGGGTGACGTCTTTGGTAAACAATGGCTGTCAAAGCCACTGTCGTGAGCGGTGCTTCAAGCTTCCTCCTCCATGTTCCCAGAAAAAACACGACCATAACGTTCCTCGGAGGCCCCGTGCGTAATGTGCGCCTTTCCCCCAAAGCGAGTCGCAACCCTCCCTCCTTCTCTCCTTCCTTCCTTCCTTCCTTCTCGGCGAGAAGCGTTGTCCACATGGGGGTGGGTGGGGAGGGGGAGGCACACAGCTGAGGGGAGGACGGGTGTCTTACCTGTGTAATATATGTGGAGGGAGGGTGGGAGGAGAGAGAGAGGAGAGGAGGGGAGGAGGTAATAACAAAGCCCTCCCGGATGCTCAGGCTGGTCCTCTCTGAGCCGCTTCACTCAGCCTCACCGCTGCGGTCCTGGGCGCCATTCAACCTTCTCTTTCCTTCAGTATCAGATCTATTTAGGAGCCCTGGCAGGTCGAGACGCCTCTCAGAAGACTACACAGTCCGATAGTAGAGTTATTATTTTTTTTTTCTTTTTTTTTTTTCTTTCTTTTTTTTTTTTTTAAAGGAAAAGGCACAAGTCAAGGGGATTTCCACACGGGGACTTTCCGTCCACCCTCTCTCTCTCTCTCTCTCTCTCTCTCTCTCTCTCTCTCTCTCTCTCTCTCACACACACTCACACACACACACACACACACACACACACTCAGAGGACCCTTTTTTTTTTTTTTTTTTTTTTTTTTTACTTTTTTTTTTTAATATATTTTTATATGAAATTATGATTTCAGATCCAGAAATGCAATTATTCTAACATGGAGGGGTTATTGTTTTTGTGTATTTGCATATATGTATATTTGTATGTATGCAGGCTACGCTATTATTATATTCCTTTATTGATCCCCATGGGGGAAATTCAAGTGTTGCAGCAGCTCAACTACACAGACACAGACAATAAATACACATACTATACAACTACACAGACAATAAATACACATACTATACAACTACACAGACAATAAATACACATACTATACAACTACACAGACAATAAATACACATACTATACAACTACACAGACAATAAATACACATACTATACAACTACACAGACAATAAATACACATACTATACAACTACACAGACACAGACAATAAATACACATACTATACAACAAAATAAAGATAGTATGTACTATGTACTGTATGTGTCTCCTAGGTTTTTAGAAACTCTTGTGACAGTTCTGATGTGAGTGAGAGGGAGACTTGTGTTTTTAGCATTATTTATATGAAAAAAGGACTTGCTGCCACATGTCAAAAGTAGGAAACCAAGCACAGCTCACAATATGCTGTGTTGTTACCTTACAACCTGGGTTCAAGTACAGCTCCTCGCCGCCAGGGGGCTCTCTATCTGTCTGACTCAATACTGAAAAGCATATCCCACCTACTGTGCACAAAGGAGCGTCACTGAGGGAGACAGACAGGTCGCGTCATTTTCTATTTCATGAGACAGCCTCAGAAATGAACCCAGAGCATGCAGCGAGACCCCTCCTCTGCAGACCAGTCAGGAAAACGAAAGGGAAAAAAAAAAGTCATCCCTGGACCATGAGTAGACTCTGACTTGCTGATAACGTATGCGTGCGTGTGTGTATTTATTTGTATATCTGTGGATCGATGAGTGCACTTATTGCAATGATTGTGTGGTACTGTTTTCACCGTTTGGAAATTATGTTAAACAGACTTCCTGTTGTTTCAAAGGAATGTGATGTCTTGCTCAAGGGCACTTCAGAGGCAGATGTGGGTGGGCTCTATCCAATGCATGGGTGCAAGATTATGTTTTACTTATCTGTTTCTCTCTTATTTAAAGTTTCTTAGTTGTATAAGTCCATGTGGCCTGGGCTTTTGAATGTGCATGACATAATAAAGATAATTAACTTACTTAATTATATATATATATATATATATATATATATATATATATATATACAGCTATCCCACCAGGATATATGAAGGATATATTAAATCTTGTACCAAGCTTTGCAAATAGAATCTGCCACAAAAAAAAAATCTAACTTTTTGACAGCTATCCCACCAGGAGAATTCATCAAACATGAAGGATATTTTACAAAAAAGAGGCCTTAAATCATCATACAATGAGCAAGAAAACATGTTTCTATTGGTAATGCACCTGCATGTAACTTGCTTCACAGGTGGCTCTACATTTTACTTTTTAAAATAATCTATTGCATCAAACAACAACAACCCATCTTTCCTTTTACATATTTAGCAAAAACTTACAGCATCAATCACACAACATGCAGCCTGTCACAGACAGACAAGGCTGTCATATCTCTCTACTTGCTTTGTGCACCACAGGGTTATAGTGGTTAGCAAGTTATATTATCAGTGAGCAATCAGTGTGGGGCAGAGTACACCTGTTTTAGTGCGGTCTACCAAACAACAGACAAGCAGTCTACTTTTGTTCCAACTCTCATATTTGACTTTCTGGTGTTGCATGTGTAAGCATGACAGGTGAGACAGAGAGGCATGAAACATTTAGATGGGATTAACTGCAAAACATGATTATTTTCAGTGCTATATATAATAATCTGTTGATCACTTTTCAAATAATTAGTTATTTGTTAAACTGTAAAAGTGGCCTCGGTGATATTTTCACATAAATTTGATTTGATCGTTTGCTGGATGAATGACTCAAATTGTTCTTTATCACAATTTTGATCTTGAAATTTGAATAAATTAACATAGATTAATCATTTAGCCTTCTCATTCTTTAGTTGCTAAAAATGTTACTATCAGATAGACCAAAGTAAATTCTGTAGCATCACATTTCATGTATATTCTAGCATGATTCTCAGTAATGCAAAGCAGATTTACCAAAAATCTGACTTCCAGATGTTCAACTTTGGAGCTTTTTGACTCTTAATTTTGATGTAAATCAGAGGTAAAACTTTGTGTAGCATTTTAACTATGGACAAATGATCAGATTTATAGCTAAAGAACATTTTGTCGCATCTACCTGTTGTTATCCAACTTAAACCCCTGCTCTGATTCACTCCTCGCTTTCTATTTTCCTTTCTCTTCCCTGTGGAAACCACAGTTCCTTTCCTACCTGCTCGTGTAGGGAACAGAAACTCAACTAATCACCTGACAGCGTGGAGCCACGAGGAATGAGCCCACTGAGGCGGTCTAACCAGTTAAAGTTCAAAAAGAGCTCACTGCACTGACATTTAGTACAGTAGATTGTCACTTTCACAGATTCCACAAATGCCCACGACTCAGCATTTAATAAGGTATTTGGACAGGAGTCTGTTGTAAATACAATAGGGATGATTCAGCTCTCCAAACATTTTACAGGTTCCTTACTGGGTCACATGTCGGCTGAGTCATAGGTTGGGATGATTAGTACGAGCTGGTTGTGGAAGTCATCGGCACATGGAAACCCCCAGAACAGATAATTGGCCCACTTTGTTGTTCGAAATGACCAGGTCGTTCGATATGAGCAATCTTCAAGACGTTACTCTACATGGGACGGTCAGATACAACAAACGCTGAGAGAAAACATCATTTCTGGATTGTTTCTGGGTGTGAAGGATACTCATAAGAACTCAGAGTTTCCCCGCAAGTATCAATAAAATGTAACTTATTCCTCATTAAATGCCTTATAGCAGACCTAAAGACCATACAAGAAAGCCAGACACCTTAACTTTCCATATAAATTCTCGAAAGATTTTCTTAGTTTAGGAAGATGAAAACATTTAAGTGAAGTGTTTATAATAGTAATAATAACTTAATTTATATAACACCTTTAAAAACAGAGTTTACAAAGTGCTTTGAAAGACAAAGAAGAAAAAGCAAGGCAATAAAACAACAGAACGGTCAACAATGAGGCCCAACAAAGCAAGACAAACTGAGGTAAGAGTTAAACCATGAGAATACAGAGCAATATTTTAACACTGTAAAACCAATTGATACAATTGAAATGAACTAAGAAATTAAAAAATAAAAATAATATAGTAAAATCAATTATAAACTCAATAATAAACTTTGTTTTCTTCTCGTTTTACTCATTAAAATGGCCTGAGGAAAGCCGCTCACACCGTTTTTTTTCTAAATAGTTACAGAAGCACAGATGCAGATTCTTATTTAATTTTTTTCATTACTATTTTGCAGTGGTGGAATGAAACAAGCTATCTTTACTCAAGTACTCTACTTATGTTCAAATCAATGCTACTTCCCTTTCATGCCGCTTGATACTTCCACTGAGAAGGAGAGCAACATTTTCTGTGTGTTCCAATACCCACTACCATACTACCATACATACATACATACATACATACATACATACATACATACATACATACATACATAGTATGTCAAAAGCATTATGCCAAAAATACCAGGATGTCCTACATTTATGCAAGTCAGCATGCTTCTCTGGCGATTCTGACCCACAATCCTCTGCACAGCGGATAAATGAGCAAGAGGGTCAAAGGTCAAGGTGCAATGTCACGATAAAGTAGTACGTCCCAATTTGAGTTAATACTCCATGCAACAGCACATACTTTGTAAGGGCAGCTACTAGAAGTAAAAATAAATAGAATGCGTTTTGGAAAGCAAGGATACTCCAAATGTCTTTGACATCTTTTTGACAACTATACAAATGAAGATTTCACACAGAAAATGATAAGCTTATAAACAAGAAGGCATGATACTCAGAAGTAAATAATCTAGATAAAGATAGATCCACTTCAACAAACTACAGCATTAACTGTTTACTCATACACTAACACATCAGCAATAAAAAGATATTCACAAAATATATTAGTATGACACTTACAGTGGCCATGGTTCCGCAGTAAGTACTTTAAATATGTATACTGTAAGTACATATTGCACATGCTTACATATTCTTCAATGCAGGACTAAGAGAGTATTTTACAGACTGGTAACATTACACCAAAGTATAGGATCATAAAACCTCCCCCAAAGCTTAAATATTGAAAGCACAGTGTGACTAACATGTATCATAGCTTTCATAAATTAACAGCACAACAACATCTTTGTTAAAGTTGAACATGTTATTTTATTTCCTCGAATAAGAAGGCTGTTATGACTGGTTTGCTTGTGCTTTTATTGATATGGTCTAGTCTTCAATTAAAAAACATAAACTAGTATTAATCAAATCATCTAAATAGGCTTTCCAGGCCTTGGCTGGCTAATAAAACATCAGATGTTTAGAGAGCATAAAAAAGGCAGTTTCTCAGTTATGTCGATGCCATTTGATTCTATTCATTCTCTAGTGAAGGAAGTAGCAGGTTGCATTAATGATGTTCATAAACTCCGCTAAAAGAGGAGTGTGACTTTGACTGATCATAACCTTCATTAAAAAAATCACAGACATTTGACATGAACTTCCTGAGTTAGGTTACTGCACTTCTTTGTGCAGTATTTAAATACTTATGTAACTTTGCTTGAATCCAGCATGGGACCTTTGTCTTCATCTATCCTTCCCACTCTTTCCTGTGTCTCACTCCACTGTGTATAGAATTCGAGACAAAATAACCATAACTATGTCTACATTTTTGATATTCAACCTGGTGTATTTGATATAATAAAGAGTATCTTATGTCGGCATATACTAGCAAAGCACAATCCCTTTTGTCTTTTTCAAAAAGGCACAGTACCCGACTGGAAATTGGGGGTTTATGCTAATCACAAACATGGCTGTCTACTAGTAATCCAAGTACTTTACATTAATCTATAGGCTTTATAATACGTACCTATATTCATCCTCCAGAGTCATAAGCCTCTTGTGTTCTGACAGTGTGGCCAGTCCCTTATAGTGACTTCTGAACCCAGATCCATCCCTCAGAGCCCCAAAAGCCTTGAGGCCCCGTTCTGGTATGAGGTGGCAGAACAGCGGGGAGAACCCTGAGGAGAACATCTCAATGTTCTTCTGGCTCTTCTTCTCAGCGGAAAGCACCTCGGAGGCGGATTCGAAACCAACCCCCTGTGAAAATCACTTAGTGTCGGGGTGAAGGCTGACATTAACTTTACTTTGTTTCATTGTCTTATATTTTTTTTGGTGAGGGGACACTTCTCCACAGACATCTTTAAAAGCTTAAGTTAAACCCAAGGAGCCAGGTGGAAGCTGGAACAGGAGCTGGTTTACTGATCAAGCCTGACCTCTAGTGGCGTTCATACAGAGACACAGACAGATAGAAAGCAAACACTGACATAGTGAAACTTAAGACTGAGGTGATACCAGAATCTCTTTCTCTTTTCACAACTAGAGGGCAGGAAAGACATTTGTTTTTTTATTTAATTATTAATAATCAAAGGAAAATCGTTCTGCAGTGGATGTCATCATACCACCTTTCTCCAAAAATGACAGCTAAACTGATACTGTAAAGCTAAAGGTGTGTGGATCTATTAACATTCTCCACTTATTGTCAGCTTTTTTCATGTTGTATTTTCTTGTTTTGCTCTACCTCTCTAAAATACAGCACCACAATATGTTAAAAAATGCTTTTGGACAGGTGGTCAACATATTGTGATACATATTGGAGGGAAACTGTCAATGGGCGAGTCAATACTGACGCAAATGAATGAAAGCAGTGCTGAAATGTGACTAAATGCATTTACTTTTGTACTGAACTGAAGTACAGTTTTGATGTACTTGTACTATGATGACACTTTTGACTTCTACTGGACTACATTCATCATTAAAGATTCAACTAGTGGTTCCCAATATATTTGGTTTGTGACGCTTTACAAAAAAACGATATGTTAAAATGTTTATAAGCTCAAAACTTCTCAGATGTTTTCCTTTAAGTTACCTTATGAGGCCCAAAAAAGTAAAATTATCACAAAAAACAAAGATTAGAGAACATTAAAAAATATATGTTTATGAATTAATGTGGCAGAAATGAATTCTTCTTTCTGCCCTCCCCTACTAATGACCAAACCTCAACCAGCTACAATAATAATAAAATACTTAAGCATTGATCAGTATTAATGATAAAATATGGTCTTAATTATGTATCAGAATCAGAATACTTTGGAAATTTTGGAAATCACATTGGGCAGAGTGAGCCCTTTTTATACTTTAAATACATTCTACTGATAAACACAGGACTTTTACTTGTCATGGAATATTTTAAGATTGCTGTATTGGTACTTTTACTTAAATAAAGTATCTGAATACTTCTTCCACCGCTGCTTTTGAGTGACTATTAATGTAATGTTAAGATCCTCCTTTGTAGTCCTGTAGATTAGGTGTTGAAATATAATGTTGATTCTCATATTTAAGGTGGTTTTGTGACAATTTTCCTCAAATGTTGATGGTGTTTTTAGTGTTTGTGGAGAGTCGGTACTAGAGGCATATTTTATATTATACACCTGTGGTTAATACAAGCTTGAACATGTCAGTCATTAAAGACAACAATGGAGCATCAGTTTTCTGACGTGATGTAAGATGAGACGGGACACACTAACAAAATGAAAAGTACACTAACAAAATGAAGTGTCTATTGTATTTTTGCTTTTCTTTTACTTTAACTTTATACTTGTTACTCTCCCTCCTCCCACAGTCTTTCATTTACTCTCTCTTACTGTCTGTCCTCCATTCCCTCACACTGCATTTCTCACCCTCATGTCATTTTCTTCCCTCCCCCCTCTCTCCTGAGCATGTCTTATCTCTCCGAGCTCCTTCACAGAGAAACCAGAGCTGTCAAGACATGCTGAGCAGAGTCTATTTCTCACACAGGCCAGTCCCAGGGTGTGGCTCTCTCTCTCTCTCTGTGTGTGTGTGTGTGTGTGTGTGTGTGTGTGTGTGTGTGTGTGTGTGTGTGTGTGTGTGTGTGTGTGTGTGTGTGTGTGTGTGTGTAAGTCGTAATTCATGACTCACATCTGTGTGTCTGTATGTTGTATTTCAACTAAGCCTGTGTGTGTGTGTATGTGTGTGCGTGTGTGTGTGCGTGTGTTTGTGTTGACAACCCGATATGAGTCTGAGTACAAACACTGACAGAGGAACATCATTTGCATTCAGGTGGCAACTGGATTTTCTGCCCAGCCTGACTGACATTGTTAATAAACAACTGAAACTTGCATATACATGTAGATTTGGATCAGTTTCGAAACGTAGGTGCATTTCTGGTGTTTTTATGCTATTTATTTGTATTGGCCCCTTGAGAAATCTGATCATCTTTATGTCCTACCAAAGAGGGGGATCAGATTATGAAACATTAAAGAAAAATTGTAGAGTATATGCACTTTATCCTTCTCCTCTCTCTTCCTCTTTATCCCTTACAAACACAAACATGGCCACTGTGGTGTAAAATTAGTCAGAAAACAAAACCGCTTCAAAAGAAAAGAAACTTTTTATTGCGTAAAAACACACAGACTACCAAAAATAATCAATTTCATACTACAGCAGAACAGCTGGGTAAATTCCAGGTGTGGATGAATGTTAATAACACATTCCCTATAGTACATTATATACCCATACAATGACTAATGTCTGAAAAAGCTGGCGTTAAGAGAGATTCTTGGCCATAAGTAAAAGCAAATATATATATTTTTTTTACCTCACCTTCACCTGCCTGAATCTGCATCGATTCTCAGTTAGTCAGTTATTTATGCAGCAATTTGCAACATAAATAACTTGCAAGACTCCAACTCAGATGATGACAATGGTTATAGACTTTGACTATTGATCCAATAACAATTATCCCGTCTCTTTTTACAGTTAAATCTTTCCTTAGAACTCTTTCATGTAATAACAACAATACAACTTGGTCTGGTTTGGGCACTAACTTGGTCTTGGCATGGAGATAAATGTAACTGTTGACAGGGAATAAACATGAGTCACTAAAACCAGACTGATCAGTTTGATATGACATTCAAAAACAAAAACACCAAAGAAGCTAAGGCACCGATTTAACACACAGTATGTCAGCAGATTGTACACCTTGGTCTCAACCAGCAGTAAGCCAAAAGAGCATTATCAAATCTCATAAGGGGTTTTAGAAAATACATGATTGGTCATCTGTCTGTGAATGAAAAACTCTTTTCTCTGAATGTGCTCTCTACTTTGAGGCAACACGACATCCAAAAGGAGAGTCAGAGTTTATATTGGTCCCTTTAAGACAACATTTTGACAAGTTTTTCTAAATTTGCACGAGAGATTAATTATCAAAATCAATGGAAATTATTCTGAATTTGTTTCCAGGTTAGATTAACAGAGATGGAACAACTGCAGCCAAGTCAATAAACATATCACACGCTGTGTTTACAAATCAAGTGTATTATTAGCAATGCTCAGAACCGATACAAAGACGGCACAGCAAACTCCCACAGTTAAACCCCTTTGGTAATAAGTAAAAATATATAAAACTCTGGACACAGCAGATAAGAATTATCAAAAAAAACTAAAAACAAAACGTTCAAACAAGACTGTTAAACTACATTTCCATAAATGTAGATTACATTCAGCTTCTGACTCCCAGCCTTTGCTTCCTTCTTACCTCACGCACAACAACATGCAGAATAAAAGACACGTTGAAGAACTGAGAAAAACTAATTATAAAAAAATGGGACAAAACCAAATTATGATTAATAATTATCTTTTGCATCCTGTGCAAGTTTTTAGTCCGAGCTACTTTCCTACCAAGGTTGTTCTAAAATAAATCAAGCTAAAGCTATGCTTTACACATAATTAATTCCCTTAGGTTAAGTGCACTTGGGTGATCTTGCATTGAGAGTTACTGGTAAAAAGTACAGATACAATGTGGAAGATGTCTCACTCAAATGCAGAATGGTAAAAAATAAAGACTTTATCTAAAATAGAGGTTTGTACATTAAAGCAGATGTGACATCCAATTACAGTCCACTTCCAGTAACTTCTGATCCACGACCGAACCAAATCTAACTGAACTGAACTGAGTCTTCGTGGATCTTTGGTGAAATGGTACAGTGTAAAAACATTAATTTGCCAGCGCGGATCCAGCTCAGAGTGGAACGTGGAAATGTCTGTAAGTGGGTGGGTGTGCAGGTTCAGTCTTTAAGCAGAGGAGTAGATGTATTTGGTCTTGGCCAGGCCGCTCAGCTCATCCTCGTAGCGAGGCAGGCAGCAGAAGAGGACGGCACAGCCGATGCACAGGATGGTGGCTCCCCACCCGAAGCCGTAGGCCCAGGTGTAGTAATAGTGGCCCTCGAAGAGCTCCTCGTTGAACTTGACGGGGTAGATGATGAGAGCGATGATCTGGAGAACCACTGCAGAGAGACAGAGAGAGGGGAACGTTTTAGTCAGGCCACCGACACTGACAGCAGGGTGTGGAAAATACCTCCACATGAGCGTGTGAAAGTCACATCAACATAATGATAGCTGTGACACCGAGGTGAGTCAGTAAGAGCAGAAGAGGCGCTGCAACTGATGGTCGCCTCTGACTATTTAATTTCGAGAAAAAAGTGAGACACTGATTTGACTTGTGAATCACTTTTCTGTAACAAAAGCTCTTTACGCCCTCCAGCAAAGACAGGAGAGGCAGTGAATCAGGAGTGACACTTCATCCCAACACAAACTGTTTTAATAATCATTAACATTCATTCTGAAATTTTGTGACAATTTCTGAAGAACTTCATCTGCTTTTTTGCCTTGCCCTGTATAATTGTGTGCGTCTCCTTCTCAGACTTTCTGTTAGGTGAGTCAGTCACATCAGCAGCTCAACCAGCTGTTCCCATGGTCACACCAAAACCTGGCCCTTCCCTCATTCTGTAGCAAAATGTCTAACTCACTTTCTCCACTCCCTTTGTTTTTTAATGACTTCTTCTTTCTACGTCAAACCTTCACACATCCCCGTGTTCATCACTTCTCTTTGGAATTGAGGTTTGGTTTTCCTCCCTTGATCACTCCCACTTAAATATTATTTCCAAAGAATGAATTGATGAATATTTTTCTTTCAGCTGTACCATGATCGGCATTAGATGTGGAACAAAATTACCTAACACATGGTCTTATTAAATCAATTTGAATATCAATATTTAGGTTCAGAAATAGACAAAATGATAATAAAAATCATAAAATTCTCGCTTGACACAAAGCTCATTCCTTTTTTGGTACAATCAAAATGTGTAACAAGTATGTCATTTTTAAGTTGTTTAATTATTCTTTAATCAGATATATATACTGATTCAAATCATAAATATGTCGATTTTAGACCATTTTATTCAGGCAAACTTCCTGCATGGCTGCTTGTTTTTAAAAACAATTGACATTTGAGAACTTTGGCTTCTTCTCTTAAGAAGTAAGAAAATATGGGGTTTTTTTGTGATTTAGGTAGACTGACCCTTTAATACAAGCATTCCCCTGAGGCTGCTCCTTCAAATTACAGCTAAATCGCTTAACTTGAAACATATAAGCATAAACATGTTCCCTGAGCTGCAAATAACAGTCGAGGTGTCTGTTGTCATAGTTTCAGTTTATCTTCTTTAAGTGTTGATCTTTGTGTAGTAAGTAGGGCTGTCATCGACCAAAGCAAATTCTTAGGTAACTAAGAAAAAGAGTTTTCTCCATGAAGAATTACATAAAAGCACCACTTTAAAAGGCAGCCCAGGTGGTTAGGTATTATGTTGTTCTCTAACAAAGTACTTTGGTACAATTTTGGTTGTTCTTTGTTATTGCTGACTCCATTGGAATCTACTTCAAACACCTCTAACTAATTTCCAAATATCAAAGTAGTAACACTTGCCGAAATATATAATGTTTGCGTGCGTGAGTTTCTTACCAACGATGATCAGCAGAGCTCCGATGAGAGGCAGAAGAGTGATGTTGAGCGAGCAGCAGAGAGCCACGCAGGAGATGATGAAGGCGATGATGAGGATGATGAGGCCTATGATCATCAGAGCAGCCACGGCCTGGGCCCAAGCTGAGAAATCAACACAAACAAACAAGTCAGTTACATGTTAGCAAATGGAAAAAAATGTTAAAGCCAGGACATTATTGGGAATTGAACAGAAACACACTTTTAGATTTGTGTTACTTCCTGTGATAAAAATGTTGATATGTCTATCTTAGTGGCTTTCAGTTATTTCTCTGCACTCAGAGTTATGAGTTTAACAGCTGCAGCAAGAGGTGCAAGGGGACTTTTTTTGTTCTTTGAGTAGCATTTTTATTTACAATTAATATTCTCCTAAAAAGACTGAAAAGATCATCTGATCAGACAATAACGAACACAGTTCTTTGCGGTAAAGATGCAATGTGTCCACATGGTCTTCAGTCATTGTTGCATCTTTGATTCTCTCTCTCTCTCTCTCTCTCTCTCTCAACAACATGAACTCATAGGTTCATTACACAAGGTTAGGGAGGTTCAGGCTGATATGGAAAGAGAAGGAGTCAACCTGTTTAGTTGCAACAGACACCACCGCCACACCCTGAACAACACTTTCCCGTGGCTTTGTCACTCTGCGATGTTCCAAAGACATCTACAATTACACGGAATTTGAAGTACAGATACAGTCATAGACACACACAACTCCCATCAAGCTTAGTTGCAGATCTTTGAGCCGAAAAACGTATGAAGTGGTTGATAGTTTTGAATCGTACTGCACCCTTTGTACAAATCATATAAGGCGAGATAAAACGTGTTTCAATGTAAGTTGCTGCTGAATAAGAAGAAGCTTTTACTGTGTAAAATCTGAACAAGTTTTCACAAGCCCTCTAGTACTAAAATAAAAACATGTCTATGCATCAAGCTTTACACATGCAGGTCAAATATCATCATATAAACTCTAACAAACAAACTACAGCCAAGCCCGCTGTGTGCATTTTCAGAATGCAGTTACACCCAATACGCTGTAACTGGATCGGCCAACGCCTTAAATTATTCATACCTGCATGTGTTTAGGTCATTCCCTACCTGCCTCAGCCTGAGGTATTACTCTCATCCTGCACAAACCGACACACACCAGACTCGTTCGACTGGTTCAATTCCCTTTCCGATGAAGACGCAGGGAGTAAACGCTACTTTAAGTTTCATGATATCACATTGTTACTTTATGATTGTGCATGAATTAACTAAATACAAATTTAGACAGCAGAAAACTGAAGCAAGTGTGAGTTGCCTAGTTTTGGAAATGTTGGCCTTCTCTCAAATATGATTTGACTATACGTCACACAGCTTGTGGCACTAAAAGGGCCAAAAAAACATTTAGAAAAACTCAACAGCAACGTGTCTTTCCAGAAATCATGACACATTTACTTAAATTAATACACAACCCTTGTTGTGTTCAGTTTCGGGTACGAACTATGCTTGAAAGAAAATATATTCTACATGAAACTGCTCACAACAATCTCTACAGCCAATACTTCCAAAACTAGGAAACTCACACCAAACCATTCCAGATGGATAAACAGCATTACAGCTAAGAGGAAAAATATGCATTTATGATTTAAGGGGTGAACTGTCACTTTAAAGCATACGGTTGCAGTTTCCCAAAATAAAAACAAAATGATGAACAGAATTATGTCAGCATTCCAGCATTCTGTGGTTTTGTGACTCTGTGTGACAACATATCATCTGCGCTGTGTTTATAATGAATTTGAACTTTTTTTAGGCTGCATGTGAACATGTGAGCAGTTCAATACTTCCACACACGTTACAGATGAGCGTCGGGTTGTTTTTACAGGCTAAAATGTAAATAATAATAATAATAATTAATAATAATAATTAAGCCTTTGTTAGTCCCACAATGGGGAAATTATTTCTCTGCATTTAACCCATCCCGGAGGAGCAGTGGGCTGCAATGAAGCGCCCGGGGAGCAAAACATTCATGGGTAAAACAAAGACAGGAAGTAGCTCTACTTGTTGCATTCATATGTAATATACTTAATATACCACATGTAGCTCTGCATTGTTGTGTTTTGTACTCATTCCTGATTCTTTTTTAAATTGAGGAATATTCTGCCCTTAATTATATACATGGTGAAAATGTCTGGGTGTGTGCCTGCCCCGATCACTTATACTTAATGCTGTGCAGCTGTTCAACATCTGTTTTCCTGAGATTAGACTGCACTCCTTCATTTTAAAACTGTGACTGTAAACACACGGGAACATGTTCTTAACTGCAGCATTGCATAAGGCCTCAGCCATGACAAACGTGTTTTTTCATACTACTTGGGAGTTATTTTGGGGGGGGTAAACATTCAGCCGTTGTCTTAGCAAGAATGACATTCACCAGGCCTCTTAGTGAACAGACAGCCAGCAGGGATCAACTCCCAACACCCTGCGCTTTCTGAGAAAACATTTTTAATGGGAGACCAAACCAGCCGACAGCTATTTGTGCTGGGAACATGGTGCCAGTGTTTTAAATCCTACTCATACAGAAACTTTTTAGTTTATAATCATGTGACTGGAAGTCAAAAGGTAGAGGTTCTAGAAAGTGATTTGTTTCAATTAATGTAGGAGTGGGTGACATTAGGGCTGGGCAACATATCAATGTTACAATAATATAGTGGTACAAGACTAGATATGGTTTAAGGTTTTGGACATCGTAATATGGCATAAGATTCGTCTGTTCCTGGTTTTAAAGGCTGCATTACAGTAAAGTGATGGTATTTTTCTGAACTTATCAGCCTGTTCACCAACTTAAGTCATTATTATTATTATTCGTTGAAGCACCAACGGTCAACCGTACAATATCGTAATTGAGGTATTTGGTCAAAAATATGATGATATCTAATTTTCTCCATATTGCCCGGCCCTGGGTGACATAGATTAAATCTATTATGAAAGTATACAGTAGATTGCAAGGTGAGGGTTCATCGATTCGTCGATCGACAGTAAGTTAAATTGGCCACTATATTGCTAATCCATTAATTATTAGAAGTAGTCGAGCAAAAATGCCAAACATTCTCTTTTTCTGTCATATTTGACATTAAAGTGAATATCTTTGAGACAAAACAAGGAAACAGATGACACTTTGCCATTTTCTAGACAAAACTTTTAAGAAAACTGGCAGATTAATTGATAATGAAAATAATAGTTAGTTGCACCCTTGTTATTTAATATTGAAACATTAATATATTTTGGGATATGGTGCATTTTCAGGCAATCCAATTGAAAAGCTGAAATGTCTGTTTTCAGCTAATCCAGCAATTTAAATCAATGGGTTTCATTGCATTAATGCAAAAATCATTTAAAAATCAAATGTTGCAATAAAGCTGTCGAACCAGCACTTCATTGGTAAATCGCTTGATGGGTACATATCTTCACATTGCCCTTCCCATGATGACTCATTTGAACTAGTAATTATCTACCTTTCATGCTTTCTCCCAATGACGTTCTCATGCTAAAAGAAGAAAACATGTTCACTCCTGTAGTTTGCAGGAAAAACTGCAGCTTCCACACAAATACAGGGAGTGTGTTTGGTCCGATGCCAGTATTCACTACATGGACTGCACTGGTAATGTTTGTTTCCTCAGTTTTCAGTTCCCCAACATATCCCACAAGTATTTAGACCAGAAATGTAACTCAAGAATGCTCAGAGGAACCTCACAGAAAAAACGTATCTGAGATCCAGCCAGAGGTTGAACCACTTCAGTCCTGCTGAGAGCAGCAGTATCAGTTAAAACTACGCTATCTGAAACCTCATACGAGACCAGAAAATGAAGGAAAAAATACTTCTCACAGTGTGGGAATCAAATAATATCATTTGTGTTTTAACCTCTTTTTGTTACCACTCATAATTGTAAAGATGGAGTGAAATAAGTGATGGTCGGGACTTGACTCGTCAAACCGTAACTAAACGTTAACAAACATGCACATGATAAAACAAAAAACAGAGAAAGAAGATGTGGGATTTGGAAGCTACATCTAGATAAGACAAGTCACTTCACATTGTTGAGGATTTTAACCAACAAAAATGACTACTGTAATTAAATATTATAAACATAAAGTGGACATTGCACTGGAGCTGCAACTCTATTAGTCTTAAATCAATTAAAAACAGCTATAAACTTAAATTAAAATATACAAGAGTCTAAGAAGATGTCCTACCAACAATCCCCCCCAAAAAACAATTCATTTTAAAAAGCAGCAAATTGCACCATATCAGATAATTGATTTAATAATTGATGGGCTTGTCAAAGGTTTACGAAGGCTTCCTTCACTCACAGTCAGTCTTGAGGTCGGGACTTGACGGGTTAGCACTCAGGTTATGTAATAATGACTTAAAACAATCCATATATCAGCCATCAAAAGAAAACCCTGAAATGAATCAGGAATGTAGCTCTGATGAAAGCATTCAGACTAATGTCTCCATATGGAGCCATTTGCCATTTAGCTTCTCTAGCTGACTTCCACAGAGTCTGACAAAAGCAACAGTACAGTCTTTGTTGTTCCGTGTGGGTGTGGAATAACACAAACACAACCTGAAGAGGAAGAGGAGGAGGAGGAGGAGAGAGTGAGAGAACAGAAGTCTGCTCTTTTCACAGTTATTGTTCAACACTCTTTGTGTGTCAGTGATTTAACGTGTCTTTGGTTGGAACTGTGCACTAGAGAAAAGAATCTCATTAACACTTTGTCTATAAATATCCACATCTGACAGACAGACATCCTTAAATCTTATTCTCACCCACTTTTTCAGGAGAGTAGATAAAAAACTATTTCTAATATTTTAGATCTGCCAGAGGCATAGTTGAGAGTTTGTGGTATAAAAACTTTCTGAGCGTTTCTCCCCCCCCAGCAAACTTTATGTGAACAGTTTTATTAGAATTAAAATGTAGCTGTGCTCTTTATTAGAAGTACTTGTTGTAGTAACAATAGAGCTTTACTAATATACTATCTGTGTCAGCGAGGTAAATCGTAAGCAGCTGTAGTAGTGGCATACATGTTCTGCTCTCTTGCCTTTGGAAGCAAAAGTTTAGCATTAACACAGCGACGGGAAGACTGGCCTGCTGGCTGGGAATGTGGCAGCCACAGTCACAGTGTCATAAAATGTAATCCAGCGTTGTTATTAAATCAATCTGAAATGACATCGGTCTGCAGCTCATATTGATTCACTGTGTTTATCAAAATCAGATTGAAGAAGAAAAGGTGCCGTACTTCCTGGCAGTTGTTGTTTTTAGGGGAAGCAGAGCCGCCATACAATCTGTTCCACTGGAGGACATTTTGACTTCATTATTTAAAGTATTTTGATACCTACACACAGATATCAAATGAAATCATTTGCTTTAATGGTATTTCCCTACTTATGTCTCACCCCCACGATATGAGGATTTTACTTCTTTAAAGTTTTCTTCTAGTTTTCAATCTTGGAATAACTTATGTTGAAGGCCTGAAAACAACTTAATGTGATACTGGGCTACACAAATAAGTTGAACTTGAAGAAAAGGCTGTGGTGCTTTATTAACAGCAGCATGAAATCCCCCTCATGCCTCCTGTGTTTGCTCAAGCTGGGGATATGATAAAAAAAAAAAAAAAAAAAAAAAAGTGAGTGGATCAAAGTTCAGTCCGCCTGAGTGAGTGAGAGTGCTGTAGGCCTCACTCCTCCTCCCCTCCACTCCACTGGGAGTTTTTTTTTTTTTGTTGCAGTCAGAGGTCGAGTCCTTCAAGTTACAAGATGGGATTGTTGAATGTTTACACCCCAGCCACACATACACATACCCAGATCATGCCACTGGCTGCATTAACTCCCCTTTTCTCTCCCATTCGCTCTCCTCCTATTGTTTAGGAGGACCTGTATCGGGTGTAATGGAGTGGGGAAAAAACGGACACTTACAGTTCTCCATGAGCGACTCGCAGACCCATTTGTCATTCTTGCCCCGGCACTGCTCCCACATATTGGCGTAGTGGGTCTTGGCGTCCTCGTCCTCGACCCATCCCGACGTGGCCGCGATGGCGATGATGTCGAAAATAATGGCGAAGAGCAGCAGCAGGGGCACGATCCACCTGCACCGGGGGTAGGCGATTCCGCAGCGAAACATGACCGACGATCGGAGTGTGTGGAGCGGGGAGAGGAGGTGTGAAGGAGCGCAAAGCGTTTTGGTGGAGCGCTGGTGCGGTGCGTCCGGTTATATATGGCGCTCCGTGCGTATTTACGCAAAAGAGGGTGTCCGTCAAGAAGGTGTGGTGTGGACCAATCCTTCCAGATAAAACAGCCCCACCCGAGTGTGTCATGTAACCTGTTTCGGGACCTGAAGAAGGGCTGGGCTTGTCTGGCTTTAGGAGCTGAATCAGGCCCAGCCCCATCCAATGTGTCATATTACACCCCAGAAAAAAAAAACCCAAAACTCTGCAAACGTTGAGGCGCCTGTTTAACCTGTTTGCTGACCCCAAGCAACGATTTGTAATAAAAGTAAACTTTGTGATGTGTTTTTTTTTTAATCAAGTTTGGGATTGGAACAGGTAGCTATGGACTGGGGAGTGAGTGGGTGGGTGGGAGAGATAATGCAGTACATGAAGTTACCACAAGATGACAGACCAGCGCACCCAAACAAGGAAACCTGTAGTTAAGTTCTGGAGAAATAAAGTGACATAATTACTGTATTTCTCCAGTTCTCTCTTTCCAATGAAGACTCATACATATTCTTCACCACAGAATTCTGAAGGTATTGACTTGTAACTGCCGAGGTTCAAGACCAACATGGCTATATGTTACTTCTGTGGTTCAAGACATTGGAATAAGTTACCTTTGATTATAAAATAACTAACTATTGCAGTTTTAGAAAGTTTAGGAAGTTTACAAAGTTAGTTTAGTGTAAGTTTAGTGTAAGGTCAGACTTTTAGTTAATTTATATGTTATTTGTTTATGTATTTGTTTTATTTATTTATGCATATTTGAAAGCTCATAAATACAATGGTAAATTAAACATTTATTACTTGTCAATGTGTGTTGGTATTTTACATATGTTGACACTTTAATGTATTAATTCTATGATTTATTGTCGTCACCTTTTATGAAGCTGTCTTGGCCAGGTAGCCCTTGACTTTTTAAATGTGTTGAATAAAATAAAAATAAAAAATGTGTGTGTCCTCCCTCTCATCTCAAGTGATCTAAAAAAAGACAGTAACACAAATTAAATGAAAAAACGTTTTGATCGCATTTTGAACACACTTTACACATTTTAGTTTTGCTGCCTCATTTTAAGCTGCTGACACAGCTATTTACAGACACGACACTTTACCCACCAATACATTTTTGCTTGATTTATCTTTTATACTTGTTTTATTTGTCTTAATAGCCTTTATAGTTTGTATTTATTTTGGTGTATATAGTGGTAAGCACCTTTTTTTCATACTTCATATGTAGTGACACTTGCACAGGATCAATAGAGAGTATATAATCTTGTGATAAAGGTGGAGAAACTTAACTCATGCAGATGTTTCCAAACAGGACAAAACCACTCAGTGTTAAAATGTTGTGAATAAACTGCTGTGGCCTTCAGTCGCCGTACCTCGACCCACGTGAAGACCTGAAGGAGATTTTGGTGTTTTAACACCACCATCAAAACACCAAATGAGGGGAAATCTTTTGGCAGAGTGTTAAACACCTGGAGTCAATCTGTTGCGCCTCATAACTGTAAATAACAGAACAACTCTCATGGCACTTTGACAGCAGCCTTTGTGATTTCACTGGGATATAGGTGACATTTTCTAATAAGCTTTAAGCACTTTTAAATTTAAATAAAACTGATACAATGTCTGAAACAAAAACTGTGTGAGAGCACAGAGTCAGTCATGGTTTCAAGAAAATTCTCTGATGTCCACCATGGGGAGACAGTAGTCTGTGTTTGTAGATGTAAACGATACAATCAGCAGAATGTCAGTTGGTTTTTAAGGTCGATATATTTATTTTAAATATTAAGAGTAGTTACTGTGAGGTGAACTCTTGTTTTAGGTGTCAGGTGAGAAGTGCAAACCTGCTCACTTCATTTATTCTTTGAGAGAGGAGATTAGAGTATGTATTTACGTTTTTGTCTGTTTACATAAGCAACAACACTGGTTGAATAAATAAATGCTACTGTGAAATAATACAGGATGTGTACCACAGAGACCTTATCATAAAGTATTGATTACCACTGCAGGTATAAGAGTCATATTATAAGGACATCTTTTTGCAATTATGAGAAATAAAAGAAAGCTGATAATGGTATGGATTGTTTTATTAGGGCTGTTTCAGAACAAGTACATTTGCATATAACAATGACTATAATAGATTTTGGTGTTTTAACACCACCATCAAAACACCAAATGAGGGAAAATCTTTTGGCAGAGTGTTAAACACCTGGAGTCAATCTGTTGCGCCTCATAACTGTAAATAACAGAACAACTCTCATGGCACTTTGACAGCAGCCTTTGTGATTTCACTGGGATATAGGTGACATTTTCTAATAAGCTTTAAGCACTTTTAAATTTAAATAAAACTGATACAATGTCTGAAACAAAAACTGTGTGAGAGCACAGAGTCAGTCATGGTTTCAAGAAAAAGAAAGTGGGTGTTAATTCTCTGATGTCCACCATGGGGAGACAGTAGTCTGTGTTTGTAGATGTAAACGATACAATCAGCAGAATGTCAGTTGGTTTTTAAGGTCGATATATTTATTTTAAATATTAAGAGTAGTTACTGTGAGGTGAACTCTTGTTTTAGGTGTCAGGTGAGAAGTGCAATACATTTGCATATAACAATGACTATAAGATGGTAAAAATAACTGAATGACAACATTGGATATGATACTATTTTGGGGACAAAAAATACAAAAGATAACTTGATAAAAAAAATGATACGAGTCAAAATGCACAGTTTGTGCCAAGGTTGTGTTCACATAAACCAGGGAGTAATAATACGGATTCTTTGGCATTATAGAGCCTACAGTAAATGATAGCTTTAAAGGGCATGAAGCACCAACAACTCCATCTGAGTTGATTACTTGAGTGCAATTTTAAGAGTTTCTTTTTTTAAGGCGTTTTTCAGTTTCTTGCAGTTCACAGAGATACAACCCTCAGCCAAAGTTGGCCAACAGTAACAGTAGAAAATAGAATAACTTTGAGATAATAAATTTGATGACTTCTTGACTTGTAAATACTTGGGCAATTATCCAAGATGTAAAAAATAAAGAATAAGAATTCATGGCCTTTCCTATCCAGCTCTGATAAGGGGGCTTTATCAAACCGCTAACTACCATTGAATGTTTTCACAATCAGCTCTGACTTCCTGTCTGGGTTTAGACAAGGACATTACTCTCCCTCAATCTCAGCTTTAGTCAACACTTTATGCCTTTGTGTCATCCAGTAAATCTCTCTAACTTCCTCTCTTCCTGTTGTGCCTGTGCTCACTTCCGCTCAACAACTGAAATCTGAAATCTGTCCAGTCCTTACCTAAAACAGTAGCCTGGCTTCACTCACTGTAGGTGCTGGCACTGGTGGTGCTTTGGGACAACATTTGTTTATGTTATTGTGCTGAAATGCTAAATAATGTGATATACACACCGTTTTATCATTTTTGTACTTGCTTATCTGAAGCAAGGGTTGAAAAGAATAAAGGGTTTCGTATACTGTACTGATTTTAAAGCCCCCCTGAGACAAATTTCTGATCTGTGTTAATGGGCTTTATATATTAAATAAAACATACTTGACTTGATTTTTTTTTTCTGTTTTGCTTTGCTCCCTTCTTTTCCTCTGTGTGCCCTCCATGCTGTTTGTCTGATGTCTATAATTTTAATGTCATTCCAGTCACAATCTGAACAATAAAGCCTTTTTTTATACAAAACTAAAACCAGATTGTAGCCCAGCATGTTCATGCACACATAGTCACATTTAAGTACTGAATAAACTGTAGTGTTTTCACAGAGTTTAGCTCCAGAGGGACTGAAATGTCACTGAGGTTAAACATAAGCTGCTAAGTCAGATGCTGAGCAGTCAAGGGCGCAATGACAACTTGGCAACTTTATCACCTTGCAAGTCTAAGAAAATGGTTGTTCACAGTTTTTTGTTCACAACAACGTTAATTGACCCCACAGAGTTAATTACATTGTGAGAATAAAACAGAAAGCAAGCATTGCCTTCTCTTCTTTCTCCAGTTGCAGTTCTTACCAGTCTGATGTAACCGTTCAATTGTAAGTGTAAAATCTTTACGTCTCACTGATTCCCCCAGTGAGATGTCTCGTCAAACACATGGAATGGCGCTGCCCCGGCTGGCTCTGCTGCGGGAGTTCTGGCAAATAACAGTTAACCTGTACAAGTTCAGTATGACCACCAGGAAGTTCTTGATGGCGAAGAACATCAGCATCTGGTGGACGATGCTGTAGAAGGTCATGACAGTGAGTCTGACCACCAGGAAAGGCCCGTCTTGGATGAACAAGGCCTCCACGATGCTCCATATGTCCGTGCTGTACTCAAACAAGATGGACACCTCCTGGGTCCCCTGCTCACCCTCACTGTCTGGCTTGGAGTTCACCACTTTTAAGAATAAGGAGACAAAAAAAACAGGACATCAGAGACAAAGAAACAGTCTGTTGTATCGATTTCTTTGTTTAGTTGTTTAACCTGGATTTAACCTGGGGCATGCTGCATGATCTGGCAAACATGCAGATTGCCAACATGCTTATGGTGAATCGTCCAAGTGACTCTCTTCTGTTTGTGACAATAATCCCTGATGTGACTGCAGAATTGTATTGAATAGAAAACTATTCTGAGGATTTTAGGAGTGCAGGGTGTTTGTGGCTGGAGTTTATCTTGTTTATAGATAGCTACAAAACTGTGTTGTGTCTGTCTTGGTGACTTTTACCAGCAAACAGCATGTGGCTGGTATTGTACTTACTTTGTGATACTATGTGTTTATCATCAAGCCAGAATAGGATTGTGGAGACAACGTAACGGGAACTATCACAGAAGCGGTTTTGAGTACTTTGCCAGGTGTTTATGTCTGTGGACGGATTGTGTCACAATGATGCAGTCATGAAACTTTACATTTGTGTAGTAAAGAGAAAGAAAAAGAATGCCGGGTTTGCAAATTGGTGTGGTTCAAGCAAGGGTGGAGGACACAGGGGATAGGCAGTATTGGCCCCTGCCCCACCTGACACCCCTGGTTAGGGTTATTTAATTGATATAGCTTGCTCGTTGCACTGCCGTGGTGACCACATGCTCTTTTTTATTTATTGAAAGCCTTTTTGATTTAATTGTCAGATTTTTTCCTCTTTTCTGGTTAATTTCCATACATTTTTACACAAAACTTTTACATTTTCTTCGGTAAATTTCATTAAAGAAACTTTAGTAACATATTTAAGTACTCTTTAAATCCCTGATCAACATGTTGCCTCTGTCTGTCAACACTTGGACATGACTGCACAAACGCTAACAAAAAGACACATCCATGTTACACAAACTGAACCCACTGAAGGAAAAGCAGCGTCATTTGTAAAAACAACAGAGCACTTTTGCTTGATTTATCTTTTATACTTGTTTTATTTGTCTTAATAGCCTTTATAGTTTGTATTTATTTTGGTGTATATAGTGGTAAGCACCTTTTTTTTCATACTTCATATATAGTGACACTTGCACAGGATCAATAGAGAGTATATAATCTTGTGATAAAGGTGGAGAAACTTAACTCATGCAGATGTTTCCAAACAGGACAAAACCACTCAGTGTTAAAATGTTGCGAATAAACTGCTGTGGCCTTCAGTCGCCGTACCTCGACCCACGTGAAGACCTGAAGGAGATTTTGGTGTTTTAACACCACCATCAAAACACTAAATGAGGGAAAATCTTTTGGCAGAGTGTTAAACACCTGGAGTCAATCTGTTGCGCCTCATAACTGTAAATAACAGAACAACTCTCATGGCACTTTGACAGCAGCCTTTGTGATTTCACTGGGATATAGGTGACATTTTCTAATAAGCTTTAAGCACTTTTAAATTTAAATAAAACTGATACAATGTCTGAAACAAAAGCTGTGTGAGAGCACAGAGTCAGTCATGGTTTCAAGAAAATTCTCTGATGTCCACCATGGGGAGACAGTAGTCTGTGTTTGTAGATGTAAACGATACAATCAGCAGAATGTCAGTTGGTTTTTAAGGTCGATATATTTATTTTAAATATTAAGAGTAGTTACTGTGAGGTACTTGTTTTAGGTGTCAGGTGAGAAGTGCAAACCTGCTCACTTCATTTATTCTTTGAGAGAGGAGATTAGAGTATGTATTTACGTTTTTGTCTGTTTACATAAGCAACAACACTGGTTGAATAAATAAATGCTACTGTGAAATAATACAGGATGTGTACCACAGAGACCTTATCATAAAGTATTGATTACCACTGCAGGTATAAGAGTAATATTATAAGGACATCTTTTTGCAATTATGAGAAATAAAAGAAAGCTGATAATGGTATGGATTGTTTTATTAGGGCTGTTTCAGAACAAGTACATTTGCATATAACAATGACTATAAGATGGTAAAAATAACTGAATGACAACATTGGATATGATACTATTTTGGGGACAAAAAATACAAAAGATAACTTGATAAAAAAAATGATACGAGTCAAAATGCACAGTTTGTGCCAAGGTTGTGTTCACATAAACCAGGGAGTAATAATACGGATTCTTTGGCATTATAGAGCCTACAGTAAATGATAGCTTTAAAGGGCATGAAGCACCAACAACTCCATCTGAGTTGATTACTCGAGTGCAATTTTAAGAGTCTCTTTTTTTAAGGGTTTTTTCAGTTTCTTGCAGTTCACAGAGATACAACCCTCAGCCAAAGTTGGCCAACAGTAATGAGTTTGATGACTTCTTGACTTGTAAATACTTGGGCAATTATCCAAGATGTAAAAAATAAAGTTTTCTGTCACAAGAAAAGACAGAATTCATGGCCTTTCCTATCCAGCTCTGATAAGGGTAAGCTTTATCAAACCGCTAACTACCATTGAATGTTTTCACAATCAGCTCTGACTTCCTGTCTGGGTTTAGACAAGGAAATTACTCTCCCTCAATCTCAGCTTTAGTCAACACTTTATGCCTTTGTGTCATCCAGTAAATCTCTCTAACTTCCTCTCTTCCTGTTGTGCCTGTGCTCACTTCCGCTCAACAAGACGCCATGAATCACACTGAAATCTGAAATCTGTCCAGTCCTTACCTAAAACAGTAGCCTGGCTTCACTCACTGTAGGTGCTGGCACTGGTGGTGCTTTGGGACAACATTTGTTTATGTTATTGTGCTGAAATGCTCAATAATGTGATAAACACACCGTTTTATCATTTTTGTACTTGCTTATCTGAAGCAAGGGTTGAAAAGAATAAAGGGTTTCGTATACTGTAGCTTCATTTGTAAAAACAACAGAGCACTGTGCATTTAAGCTCGAAGTGCTCTAAATGCATTCTGATGGTAAAGCTACTCATGTAAGTATCACTGTGAAGAATCTTAACAAACATTTTTAAATTATTAAATGTTGGGTTATGAATAATTGAGATCATTAGTGAGGTTGTCCTTTCCGAGAACAAAGTAACGCTATTTCTAATCACATTCTAATGTTCTTTCTTTCTGTCTTTCATGAAACATTTTGCTTTGTTCCCTCAGACTTGAGAAGGCAGATTTAAGCTTTTTGTGTAATAAATTGCAGATGATATCTGCTAGTTGAGTCTTGCCTGATAATGGCTGATTCCTCTTATCTTAAATTCAGATCTGGAGCCTTTGTTAGTCCAAAGCTATTTATGTAATGGACGTGCGACACTGGATTTCCTCCTAAAGACTGTCAGCAATTATACAAACTCCTTAAATACACCCTTCCTGTTAGTGTTTTATTTTTGTGGTAAGTCATTTTTTTAGACCTAAATGTCTAAAAGTAGGGACATTACCATGGCTCGCGAAGTGTAAACCGATTTTTGGGTTCATCATTTGACAAGGCTGGAGATAGAGGAGCCAAACTGCTTTTCACTGTTTACTTAAAGCACTGGCCTGGACGCTGCTGACTAAACATTTTGTTTGGATTTTCCCTCCTTAAATACAGTACACAGCTGTAACTGCTTAATAAGCACCAAAGTTATTGATTTAAAACATAAACACACACTGACCAGCCATATGTAGGGGGAACTGCAGCATGCTCCAAGTCCATACACCTAAGATGATGTAGATCAGCTCAGGACTGTTCTCTCTGGAAAAGACACTAAAAATATAGTCAAAGTCAGTCCCTATAGTTTCAATAAATGTCAATGGGAAGCTGCTTTTTACTAGTTGATGCATTGATGTAATGTTATGATTTGGGGACACCGATAATGTAAGGTTGCCTTAAAAGTTCTTGAGTTCCACATCTTTGTGTCTATTGTTTAAAGTGGCCCTATTATGCTTTTCCACTTTTTACCTCTTCTTTAGTGTAATATATATATTTTTGTAGAGTGTAAAACCTGAAGTCCACGCCTAAAAGGAGTTACCCTCCCCCTCAGAAGCTCCTGAGCTGCCTGAAACGGCTCGATTGAATTCTCTCCTTCACTTCCGTAACTTTATGAGGTCATAATGTTACAAAAGTGAGGTAAAACTCCTTCCGGCTAGTTTGGTCCGCCTTCAAAAAACAAAAGAGAGAGACGGAGTTGAAGCTCTGGAGTTTTTTTTAAATGTGAAACGTTGACCAACCACAACAGAGCGGGCTAGCTAACCAATCAGGGCAGACTTTGCCTTCTGGAGGGACGAGCAAGCGCTACAAAGGAGCATTTCAGAGAGAGGGTGAGAAGAGGTGCTGCAGGACAGCCAGGATGAGAAAAACAAGGCTGATTATGAGCATTAACACATGTAAACATGTTGTATCTGTAACTTGAGATAACAATATGCCGCCGGAAAATAGCATAATAGGGCCTGTTTAATCAAAAGTGTGTGAACATATTTATATGCAATACATGATTAGCCACCCACTTGACATCCGACAGCGTCTCAGTAGTAAATTCCAGGATGTCTGCCGCAGTGCCAACAAAAATGAGGAGAAGCTGCGACAGCTCATTGCGCGTGACTCCGCCTCCCAGCGGGAGGAGCCACTTTCCCACGATGAGGAGGATGAGCAGGACCTGATGAAGACCCAGGATCCAGTGATTGGAACAGACGGTCGTTAACACCTGGTTAAAATTCTGGAAAAAGAGGAGAGATTGAGAGTTATTTCTTCGTCAGTAACTTAATGGTTTGCATCCTTCAATATGCAGATAGCTCTCAGCTCATGTGATGCTACTAGTTTCTGGTTGATATTTAGATTTATATCCCTGGTATAGCTGAAATAGGCAGAGATTTCTTCCTCCTCCTTTTACTCCATTTACAAACCCTGTAATATTTGTTCTGATTGATGTTGAGTCCTAATCCAAAAAGTCATTATTTAACGAAAAAGGCTGGTGACATTCTATATTTTACTTATTCTCAACAAATCCTGTGAAAAGACCAAAACATAAAAATGTGTTAGTTTGGTCTTTCAGTAATCAGTACTCTGACTTTCCTACACTGAAGACGAGATTCCTTAAAAATAGGTCACAAATATATACTTTCATCTTTCATAAATAGCACAGGATACTAAGCTATATCAGGCCTTGACAACACAAGAAAATATAGGATCTCCCCTCCGAATTTTTCTTTAATGACTCCATTAATTTGAACAATGTGGACACTGTTTTTCTAATCAAAACACGGTAAAGAGCTGAGGCATTCAGCCAGCTTTTTGAGGTGTGTCCCAAAGCATTCTTATTCCCCATTATTATGGTTATTAGCCAGGGAGATAAGAGATTTTCAGGTCCTTTTGTTTGTTATTAATAGCAGAAAGCCTCTGCCCTCTCATTTTAATGACTAAGTAAACTGTTTTAGTATTACTTTAAATGCTGCTCTACATATTTTATTCTAAGGTTTATTCTCAGATCTCAGGTCTCTCTCTTCATCTGAAGCAAAGCAAAAAGACGGCTCTTTTATTGCAGTCACATCAGTGAACGTTACATTTGTGTTGTTCTTTATTTAAATGCTTCTATTGATACTGTTGGTCATAATACTTAACTAGTTTGTCTCAGAGTCTTTTTCTTACTATTTATGACTTTGCAATATGTATTTTTATGGTTTCTCTGACCTGTGAAGTTCCTCAAGGGTCAATTCTCGGACGTCATTTATTCGTCATCTACATGCTGCTTTTAGGATACATTATTAGCCTCTTATCATCCCTACTCTGATGATATTCGTTTTTTAAAGGTTGGTATCCTCTCAAGTGTCGCTACTTTATATAATTGCCAGTGCCAAGATGACTCATAGCGTTCTAATATTAAATCACAAGTAAACTAAAATTCTTCTCTGAGCCCGTGATCTAACTGTGTCAGGTATTTACTTGGTCTGCTTTTTATAAAACAATGAAACATTAAAAACATCACGTTTCTTTGGCCTATTTCCTATGCAAAAGAGGAACTGTTTGAACAAATTATTGATCATCATTGATCCGGTTATTAACACAATTGGTTGACTCTTTAAGTTCTGGCGACCGTGGCTCCAAATCTCTACCAGAGATAATGGAGAGGGGGCGGGTCTTCCCAGAATCCAGGCCTGTGTTCATGGGAAGATCCTTTGTTTCTCCCATTGGTGGTTTATTTCTGAATGGTTTGAGCCCTGGGGCTGCAAACAGCTTTGAAATCTAGGAATGTTTAAGCTTGGGAATCTGCCTAAAACTCCACTCCTAAGAGAGTAACTATCTTCAGGGATCCTGTTTTACCCCTCTGCTGGTTTCTGATCAGATCTAGGATTTAGATAACACAAACAGGATTGTACTCTTTGAAGAGCAACAACTTGGCCTCGAATGTAGTTGAAGGGATTTGGAGTTATATAAAATGAGGATACAGTAAGAAAGTCCCTTTATTATTTTAGATTTGTGACATCTTTACAGAAAATTGCAGGCAAAATGCCTCATTCAAAAGCATTAGCCCATTAGTTTACCTATGCTCTTCATTCAGGGTACTGGCTCTTTGTATATGTTTAAAAATTAAACCAAAAAACACTTGTCATCTTGTTAACTAAAACTAGAATCAAGTGATTGCAAAATATAGATAGTTATCTATGAAAGTCACATGAAAGTCTGCAAACAGGAAGCTCCCACCGCAGACAATGTGCCATTACGAATGACTCTCAATCACACTGCTCTTAATCAGAACTATAAGCAGCATTGTTAGGAAATATATCCATGTTTAAGTAATAGTTCAACATTAGCTAGTAAGCAATTTCTCAGAAATTCAAAAACTTCCCTCTGTTGCTTTATTTAGGAGCTCTTGGTTAGTTCATTATTTCATATTGCGCATAATCCAGTGTTCCATGTAAGTGTAAATGTAAGAAATGCATCATCAAAAACTGGATCCTCTTTCTCACTCTTATTCATTTATGTTAAGGGAGTATGTTCTAGTAGCCTATGCAAGTGAGGTTAAATGAATCTTTCAGTCTGCCACTCTTACCTTCAGGTAGTCCTGGTATGTGTGGTTTCTCAGGGTCTCGTTTCGATGAATCACTTTAAGCAAATTATCCCAGTCCAGATTTTTGCACTGAAAACGGTTGAAAAAGGCTTTTTACAGACTGTTTAACATCTGTCATTAGATTACGTGTTTAGAAAGACTGTTGTTTTAAACACTAAATATCATTGTTTCTGGCGTGGAGTACCTGAAGAGTGCTGGCGTTCTCCTGCTGGTGGTGGTGGAGCTCCAGGATCCAGATGGAGGGAATGATACTGATGAGAAACAGAAAGATTGGAGGAGAAAACCTGCAAGACAAAAAACATCACATTTTCATAAAGACGCATGGGGAAAAAAGATGGAAATGAAAGCTACATTTTGTGTTAAAAAGTCACACATCAGTAATTGATAAAACGTTAAAGCCGGGTTATAAATATTACAATTGTTTAGAGTTGAAACAATTAGTCAATTAGTTAACTGACTAATTATTTAACCATTTTCCAAGCAAAAGGGGCTGGATCTAGTTTTGAAATATGAAGATTTGTTGCTTTACTTTAACAACCATTCAGTGTGATTATATCATATTTTAGTTTTAGTTGTTTTTTTTTTTTTTTTACATTTTTTACTTATTCATTATACCTTTACTGTGTGATTACTATTCATAATACTTGTTTTGAACTTGTTTTTCTACTAATTTATCTTGTTTGTTCATTTGCACTATCCATTATGCTGTTATAATCCTGCAAATGTCCCAGCTGTGGGACATAAAAAGGATTATCTCTCTTATATAAAGTTAAATATAATATATTTGGGTTTTAGACTGCTGACGGTTGCAAATAAGTTCTTCTTATTGTCATTAGCTGCAGCCCAACAATGTATATTTTATTATCACTTCACTTTACTATATCAAGTTACTCCCTCGTGAATTTCTGCTTCTTGTAAGGCTTAATAATTAAAACTGGATAACAAAACACATGTTTTGGACATCTCTGAGCATGGGACAGGAAATGAATGGTTGGATGCCTATCTGCACAAAGTACAATCTAACATACTCTAGCCGAGTGCACAGTTGTATATTGTGTGTTACATAAAAATATCTGCTGTCACTGAATGTTCAACACAAAAACAACAACTCATATCTACAGATTAAATGTAAAAATGGAGGAAGGCTGTTCGGGGATGTTAAGGGGTACCACCCCATCTTCACTGTCCCAGCCAGGACCGGTAAAACAATAGCAGTAGGGGGACAGGCAGGATGAAGAGTATTTAGGGCGGTGGGGGGAAGGGTTAAAAACGGGGAAGATGACAAAAAAAATATGAAAATATTCATGCATGATATTCTAAATCTATTCAGCAGGGGAAATATCTTCAAACCAGGTTGTTAAGATTAGTTTTACATTAAAAAAAACAACAACACATTTTGCTTAATTTGCAGTAAAGTTGCACCGTCAGCATAAAAGCTATATCATTTTTACATAAATATATAACACCTACATGCACGCACCTCGTCTCACCATTTATAATCTTGTCCCCTTCGACCCTTGAGCGTAATTATCATTTCAACGAGAAGCGGCAGAAAGAGGAAAGTGAGGAACCAGTAGTTGTGATCCTTCTTCACAGATGTCACCCTCCAGACGCTGGTCAGAGAGACCAGGAGAAATAACACTCTGGTTGTAATCGCACATAAAAACTTGAACAGGCACATCTTGTTGAAGGTAAGTATCGTGCACCCCAAAAACTCTTCCAGTTATTCCTGAAAGTAAAGATCCTAGAAAAAGCCGGTGGATGCTGCCTCAACGGTGAGGGGAAAAAATGTGAGATGTATTTTTTTTTTTTTTTGGTCCAAAGTCCCCAAAGTTTAAGTCACGCCCAGAAAGGAAAGCGCGTCCAGTGTTACATGACAACAAACATGGCTGCAGGACTGAGGCTGCTAGGATGATATGATAATGCTCCTGTACTTTAAGCAGAGGAGCATTACCAGCATAATGAAGCCTACTTAGAGAATCAATGGTACAAAGTCTGTAACATTATCTTATGTTATTGAATGTATTATTAATACAACCCCCCATTATTGTAATCATTATCACTACTGTTGTTATTATTATTACAGTACCAGTCAAAAAGTTTGGACACACCTTCTCATTCAAGTTACTTTGAAGAATCTAAAATACAAAACATATTCTGGTTTGTTGAGCATTTGTTTGTTTACCACATGACTTCCGCCGGGGTAAACACTGTCCTCCGGAACCAGTGAACATCCAGGGACAGGACATTGAGATTGTGCAATCTTATAAGTACCTGGGTGTTCACTTGAACAATAAACTGGACTGGACTAATCACTCAAATGCACTTTATAAAAAGGGTCAGAGCAGACTGTATCTGCTGAGGAGACTGAGGTCCTTTGGAGTGCAGGGAGCACTCCTGAAGACCTTTTTCAACTCTGTGGTGGCATCAGCCATTTTTTATGCAGTGGTCTGCTGGAGCAGCAGCATCTCAGCAGCCGACAAGAAGAGACTGAACAAGCTTGTCAGGAAGGCCAGCAGTGTGCTGGGGTGTCCACTGGATACGGTGGAGGTGGTGGGAGACAGGAGGATGATGGCCAAGCTGTCATCCCTGATGAACAACACCTCCCACCCCATGCAGGACGCCCTGGCAGCTCTGTGCAGCTCCTTCAGCCACCGGCTGCTTCACCCCCGGTGTGTGAAGGAGAGGTACCGCAGGTCCTTCCTTCCAGCTGCTGTCAGGCTGCACAACCAACTCTGCTCCCAGCAGACCACATGACACATGACAATAAAAACACTGTGCAATAATAGTTAAAATAGTTTTTTTCTGTCTGTAAATATTATATTTCAGTTATTGTGTTTTTCTACTGTTTTTATTGCTTATTTATAATACTTGTTTGTTTATTTTTATTTTTTATTTTTCATTTCTTATTTTTATCTTGTCTTTCTTTACTATGTCTCTTGTGTGCACTTTAACTCTATGCTGCTGTAAGCCTGCAAATTTCCCCGCTGCGGGACTAATAAAGGATTATCTTATCTTATCTTATCTTATCTAATTCCATATGTGTTCCTTCATAGTTTGGATGTCTTCAATATTAATCTACAATGTAGAAAAAAATATAAAAAAATAAAGAAAAACCATTGAATGAGAAGGTGTGTCCAAACTTTTGACTGGTACTGTATGTGAACAAGCAGATTATTTATTCGGTTGTTTGAGTGCTTGGTAAAATAACATGTTCTATTATACAGTGAATATATAAAACATCCACTAATCATTTTTAAAGTCTTATTCTGAAAAGCAGCTAACTACTAGAATATTTTCTCTATTTAAAACCTACATTTCTTTTATTATTTCCTTTTTTTAGGATCCACCTTTGTGTATAAAAGGTGGAAAACATAAATATAGGTGTAAGTATTCTGTATTTATTGATGCAAGAAGTTTGTTTTAGTTGTGGCCCTGAATTATGTTTGTACAACAATGCAAGCATTTAAAAGTCATTAACATTCACAGAGCATAAAACATATACACATAAATATACACACATAAATAAACACACGTCAACACACAAACAATAAAAGCAGAATCAAAAACCAAAACACTGTTTAAAACACATTTATCATTTTAACCAACATATCTATCCATTATTTTATGTTTTTGTTAATGAAAGAGTTTTAAATTGAAAAACTGATAAATTCTAAAAATATACCAAAATGTACACACATCTGTCATTAGGGTTTGTCTCTAACATTAAGCCACAAACATGTAGTCTAATCACATATCTTATTATCTCCCCATGCAGGAAATAACACATAAGACCAAGTTTATCCTACACACACACACACACACACACACACTCACAATCTCTCTCTTTCTCTCTCTCTCTCTCCCTCTCTCGAGTCATTTTGCCCTACTTGGCTGAATACTGAGTAGGTTTCTATTTAAATCAATGTGGCCAGCCATTGTAGGAAACAGTAGAAAGGCCTGTGACCTTGGAAACGAGACAGACTTTTCCTGTCTTTGTTCCAAAATGTCATCGTCTTGATTTGCATCATGTGAAATACAAGTAGGAGAGCGTATGCAGCTGTATGCAGGGGAAAAAAGAAGTTCTATTACATACATATTTTTGAAACATATCCCTGATGTTTATCCGTTTTCTTGTTTCCAATTGATTAAAGTCTAGAATAAACACTGAACCAAAAATCAAACCAATTTTAGTTTGAGTGTTCCCTCATGACAACAGCAACTTATTCTGTCAGAGAGTGAAAGACAGTCATAAAGGTAAACAAGCCCTCCTGAGACAGAAAGGCCATGCTACAACATACCCAAGGCCTGGTGTTACCCAGTGATTCAATGATTCAATGACAGAGATGGCCGAGGGGCTCTGGTCACTGATCACAGAACAGTGATTCCCCTCCTTGCTGCTGCTTCAATCAGCACGGCCACAAAGCATCATGTAAAGCTGCAGCAATTACTGTGTCAGCACAAAAAAAACGTCTTTGTAACATAGAATAGAATACAATGGACCAAAGCGGAGCAACGTGTGAAATATTGCTGGTTATACAAACTACAAAGGATGATAACTATTAGATATAATTAAGAACTGAAAGCTTATTAAGGCACTCAGGGAGGCGGAAACACAATCAAATATGGTTCAGTGGAACTTAGGTCTAAACACAACAAAGAATATCATGTATCAATTTATAATAGGGATGCATGATTCCACTTTTTTTAATAACTGAACTCACAAAAGTTTGAGACTGTGCACAGCATCAAAGTGAAACTAACAAACACTCTTTTACTAGTACATTCTTTTTTAGCCAAATGTTTTTGGCTCTTGCCTTCATCAGGGTGGTGTCTGAGATCATTGACTTTGACACCTGAGGAAAACAACCTCTGGTAGTTTCCTAACAAATGCAAGGGAGCTAGAAAAAAGAGAGTTAATAATAATTAAGCCTTTATTAGTCCCACAATGGGGAAATTATGCAATGTGTTTTAAATTTGACAGCATTTATACACCTACATTTTCTTAAGCATTCTGCAAATTTTGCTGATAGTGTCCCCTTCAATAGATGTGTTGAGTTACAATCTGCAAACGCTAAAAGGGTTTTATTTTTGTAAGATTACACCACACAGATTAAGTGTTAAAAGCATTTAAATAGTTATTTTAAAATCACTCTCAGCATAAGGAGAATATTAGATGCATTTCAGGTTTTATTTGAACTGCAGCATGCCCTCAGTGGTGGAAGAAGTACTCACACCTTTTACTTAAGTATACGTAAATAGCAATACCACAGGACAGAAATACTCAATACACATTAAAATGTTACAATACAAAAGTATTACCATCAAAATCCTCAAAGATTAAAAACACTCATTATCCAAAAACTCCCCATTTCAAAACAATGTATATTTTATTATGATATTATAATTATTGATAGATTGATGTGTAAATCACTTTAACATTGCAGCTGGTAAAGGTAGAGCTAATTTTAATTTCCTTATATACTGCAGGGTAGCTTTTACCTCTGAGGATCAAAGTCTATTATAACATCATCATTTATTTATTATTTTTTTATGTTTATTATATCAATCTAAATCTGCAAAGTAACTAAAGTAAAAAGTTATGTGCCCCTCTGACAGTATGAATGAGCTGAAAATGAAATATTCACGTAAATTACTTCCAAATTGTACAGTACTTGAGTAAATTTACTTAGCTCCAACCGCTTCCTGCCTTTGAACGTGCATTTTGTAGAGTATAAATCCACAGCCGCAATGCAGCTTTAATCAGTAGTTTGTGACCAACAGCTTCACCTTTGTCAAGACTGCCTCATTAATAACTTGACCATTATCTTGCACAGTAAATTACCATTTGTAATCTCGTCTACTACAGCTGTCACCAGCTGGGTGTCGTTACTGTTGTATCCCAACAGGTGGCACCCAACACCAAAGCTTCAAGATAGAGCCAAGCAAAACAGCTCTGGGAGTCGCACCTTTATCAGTCAACCTGTCATTTATGCTAATGAAAAAGGCTCATCACACTGTGTAAGGGGGGGGGGGGGATACTGAAGGGGTCTTATTACAATTAGCAGCCAATGCTCCATGTGTTTGTCCATCTATTTTTAGGGAAAAAATATATATTTTCACACAGCTCAGTGGATATATCTCATATTTTCCAAAAGAGGGCTCCTTTTAAGGGAAAAACCACAGAACCCATTCCTCCTTGGTTTATTCTTTTAATTTCATGGCAGCTGCGCCTGCTTTAAAGCCATGTTTGAAACAACACGAGTGGATTGTTTCCCAAATATAAACTTTCTTTAAACAGTACAGGTCACGGGTGAAGCAGGTGGCTAAATGGTCGCACAGTTCTGGCCTTGATTCTCTCTCCTCGTTTCAAAAATACTGTTTCAACTCGGGGCCCTGCAGAGTCACACATGTCAGGCATTTGCATGGGAGAAATTGGACTTAAATGGATAACACATGACTCATTCTGTCTCAGCCTCGACAGCTGCAACAGGCAGAGCAGTTATTGGACAAATATGATTCGCTTCAGAACAGAGTGAGTCTTCAAAGCTTTTCCAATGTGGAATCTTTGACGTAAGCCGAGAAATAAAAAAGATTTTGAAGGGGATTTAGTGTGAAACATATTAAGTTACATTCAGACCATATCATTGGAGTATTCATTTTCCTTTCACTCGCTGGATTTTTTCCTGACCTTAACCTGACAACTGTTATGAATTCTGCATTAGCAATCAAAACAAAAGACTATTATGCAGCGCAGTACTGGCCCCTGGTTGCTACTTGGCTCATATTCCCTGTACAGTAAACAGCCCACAGATGTTTTACATTGATATTAAGAACCTTAATTTGTCCTCTGCAGAAAAAGACCAAGCATAGCGTGGGGATTAAGTTCTCAGCCATGTATCACACACAGCACAGACAGCAATCTCATTTAGCTTGAGTGAAGTTTACAGTGAGTGGGTTTTGCATAGGTCATTAATTGTCTCAAAATACCCCCCTGTCACCATAGCAACTTCAAGTGACTGCTAAATTGCCTTATAAAATGGGATAAATTATTAATGCTGCAAGTTTTTTTCCCTCTTTAATATGTATGCTCAGGCTCTGAGCTCTGAACAAAAATACTGTATTTCCTGTCCTGCGCTGCTTTAATGGAACAATTCAGCAGTTGTCAGTCGTATTTCACAACGTATCCATTGTCTCCATTCTTGAATGGGCTGATTACTGTGTCCCGATTTGCAGATATATCACAGGGATTACACACATAACAACGGTGTTGCACACATGACAACCAAAGCTGTTATTCAAATAGAATACATTATGACAAATCTTGAAAACTACCAGTGTAAAATGGCTTCACTGTAATTGCAATTACACACGGTTGTTTGACATATACATAATGCAGTACTCTCAGCCCAGATGGGAGGTTGACACGCACCGGTGAATAATCTGATCATAGATGTCTGCTGACATTTATAGCCGTTTCATAACAATTCGGTGTTTGACAGAAAAGACAGTTGGTGATGCATTACACAGATGGTAAACGCTGAGGTCACTGTCCTCAGCGACTCCATCGTCAATGATAGTATGACCGCTGGGTGTAATAACCTGACTGATGTTTGAAATGCACGGAGCAAAAGAGGTTGCGTATTAATGTATTCCTCAAATGTAGAGGTTACTCTGTGACCTCTTTGCTTCAAAAATACAGCTTTTTTTTGTAGATTCAGTGCTGTTCGACTCTCTCTCTCCCTCTAAAAACATCCATAACACACAGACAGTAACTCAATCTAACAAAATGCCTTTTCAATCACTCTCATCTTTTATAGTTATACCCATCAGACATTTACATAAATACATTATTCATGGTTCTAATCCCGGTTTCAGATGGGGAGATATCAAATGCGACTGTGTGTGTGTGTGTGTGTGTCTGTGAGTCCTGATGTGTATGCAGATGGCAGAGGAATGAAGCAGCCTATTTTGTTTGTGGTTTGCACATTTCTGATTCAGCTGAGCACTCTCGATCAATGAGGCAAATTTACATTTGCTGCGGCAGTAATAACCTAAAACCCATAGTGATGTTAACACTTGTATACACTCGAATTCACGTTGCCCTGCCGCATGATTACATTTTTGTGGCGCTTAATAAAATGACTCACTTGACATTATCAAACAATTCAGCTGTAATAGTTGCCCATGAATGTGAAATTGTGTTTTGCAGGCAATTAGTTCATTGTCATGGCAGTCATTCAGACTGGCCCAACCAATGTTTGCCTTATAATTCACTTCACCTAACATATATATATATATTATTATATGATACATGATCACTGACCGCAGCTCTGAATTGATACAATATTTGGTTTGTTGGAAATGACAGACCTCAATGTTGATTATTGTGAAGTGAATAGATGGATTGCAGAAACCCTCAATTATGCATAAATCATGATGAAGTATGGCACAGATAAACAAGTGTGATCTAAGATAAGAACAAAAAGAGATAAATGTTGTTGTTTTTTTATTCTGCTGTGAACGGTAATAATCCACACATCCTCGCTGCATGCAGCAACTCCTTTGATGTTCTGAAGATATCACTGCATCACAGATATTTATGAGCCAAGTCAGTTAATATTCAGCCAACAGTACACTGGCAGACACCTGCTAATACACACAGAAATCATCTCAAGTAGCCTCCAGATGAACATATTAAACATAAGTCCTGATTAAAAGTGATCCTTTCACTAAACTAATTGGATTTCCTGTGTGTGTGTGCCGTCGACTGTTGGTTGACACACATGTGATTGAATGGAGAGAAATGTAACACCGCGTTATAATGAGTCTAAGAAGCTAAAATTAGCCCGGCAACATCACTCATCTCCTGTTACCTTTCCTAAAGTCACGCTGCAGACGGGGGCCATTGTCATGTGATTACAGTGGCACAAAGACTCAGGTGTAAAGTTACTATAGAAACGTGTTCCTCTGGACGAATTTACTTGATGGATTTTTAATGTCCCAGGGCTTTCCATTGATGATAGATGGATATCCACCGGGTAATGCAATTTTGCATGTGGAATTAGTAGGAAACGGAGTGTGTTGCCCTAATTTCTCAGAAACGTTCTTGCTTTAGTCATCTGGAGACTGTCATAATGCCTGGCAGTGCCATTACAAATATGGATTGTAATATCATATTGAGGGAGAAATGGATGAGGGAGAAAGTTTTGGCCATGAGTAATACAATTTGTTGAAAAAATATTTTCAAATAAGTAAAACTTTTACAGTGTGGTTTTGCTCAACTTTAACTTGAGTCAAAGTACTCCTCCCCCCACTTAAGATTTATTATTTTTTAACTTAAAGGTGTGGTGTGTAGGATTTGGCATCCTCTAGTGATGACGTTGCAGATTACAACCAGTTGAAACATTACATTACATTTACATTACAGTCATTTAGCAGACGCTTTTATCCAAAGTTACAGTCAGTAGTATATAACATATCATTCACCCATTCACACACTGATGACAGGCTACCATGCAAGGTGCCACCATCAGACTCTAACTAACATTCATGCAACATCCAGTCCACACCGATGGCAAGCCTCGGGAGCAACTTGGGGTTAAGTGTCTTGCCCAAGGACACATCGACTGCCGAAGCCGGGTATCGAACCACCGACCCTCTGATTGGAGAACTACCTCGCTCTCCACTACGCCACAGCCGCCCGAAACTTATCCCGTGTGTAGGACATGGGTCACTAATACAGGGATCCAGTCCGGGTCTGGGCCCTGAAGCTGTTGTATCCCGACCCGGCACTATAGTGATAGATAATCGATTTTTAATATTTAATTTTGACGGAGCACTCCTATTTTATCTGGTGCTGCTTTTCTAGTCTTTTCTTTTTATTAATTAAAGCAAAATAAAACTTACCATAGAAAGTGACGTTTTCTAATAAAAAACATTAAAAAACTTGATCGTTCTTACATTATTCCGTTGCATATTTGTTGAAATTATTATATCAATATTATTCAATATTATATGAATATTATTATTCAATGGAGGGCAGTGAAATCAAGCTGTAAACACAACACTGACATTCATATAATCACTTTTACGGTTTATATGGCCAACTTGTCAGCAAACTGTCACTGTCCTGTGTTTTTCCAGCAGATTCAGAGCAACATTATCATTTGGTGTCATGTTTCTGGCCACCTGACCAATCTGAGTCTGATGTTTACTCTGTCTTTAGCCAGGTTTTATTTCTAGCTCTAGCTGCTGAATGCTTTACCAAGCATTTAGCCGCTCATACGCTAGTTGCTAACTTTGTCTGTCTGATGTTTGCCGATTAGTGCACAGTTGGTTTGTCAGACCAAAACGATTAGCTTACAGAAGCTAAACGCTCCGTAGAGATGAAGTGAGATTCAGATTCAATTGGTAAATATCTACAAGCGACCTTTCAAATGCATGTATGCGATTCATTGTAATATTGGATATATTGCACAATAACAGTTGTAGATGCTGACGACTTCACTCTGATCACTGGGTGTGGTGCAGCTTCTGTGTCCAGATTTAACTACAGAACAATTTACAAAGATTGTACTAGGGTTTAATGACTTTTTGTTTTTTTATGATGACCATTAATTCATTTTGGTTTTATTGTATTGTAAAAACAAGTTTATATTTTATGTTGAATGTTTTATTTATTGGGTTGTTTTACATTGCTTGGCAGTTTAATAAGGAAAAGTTGATTAGAGATTGTTCAAAGTGTACTAAATGAACATTTCTATCATTTGGTTAGAGGCTCATAAGCCTAATTAACTTATTATTGTTTAAAGGAACAAAGAAATGAAAATAAATCATTTTCCCTTTGCTTTGTTCTGGGTTGGACCATCAAAGGGTTGATTTTTATTTATCTTTGCAGCTCTCTGTGAGGTAATTTCTTACCTGTAGCTCTATTACTATTTTTAAGGCATTCTAACATTCATATTCATCATTAAGACATGTCAACATATGAACAGAATTATGTAGGAATATGCTATTTTGATGGCTTTGGTATTGCTTTCCTGTGGTTGTAAAGGTTACCCCAGCTCTCAGTTTTGAGATGACTTTCCAAACTCATTTGTGACTCCCTGCTGATGTTGCCTCATTTGGTAGAATGTGAAACACCTGTTATTAGAAAAACCTAGCTTTTACCACTCATCCACTTATTGTATTTGTGTTTTTCAGACTTCTTTGCTTACACGTGCAGTCACCACAGAACATTATTAGTGCTACAAACAGGTTTTGTGTCACAGATTTTAAAATGAAACAAAGACAATTCATATTGTGAGTGATCTAATTTCACTCAGCCACTCAGAAATAAATGCCCCAAGAAACATTTTTGCGAACAGTGATTGCAAAAGTGGAAAAACAGCTTGTGAAAGTAAACTGAGTCTGAAGTGAAAAACTCCCTCTGCAAGATTCTCAACCCACATATGTGGCTGGACTTAAAGAGGGTTACATTCAGATTTACTTAAGGGGATTTAAGCTGTAACCGGCGCGCCTAAAATTAATGTTAAACTGTCCAATATGGCTTACAGTGTAATTCTCTAGCTACTTATTTGTATATAGACTAATGTTGAGCCCTTGTTTTCTTAATTAAGTCATTCTTTCCATGTTTTAAGTTCAACCCCGAGGTCAAACCATGTAAAATTATTTCATTAATGTCCTTTATGCAATCTTATCTAATCACAAAGACATGTCCAGATAAAGAGAAGCAGATGAGAACAAACATTTTGTCTTTACACTAAACATTCAGCATGTGTTACCGCTCAGTTTTGAGAAGTTGTTTCCAAATATTTTGACATTGAATCATCACATTAGTCCAACACCTTTTGTCATTATTTGTTTTTCGATAAAGATTTCTCAACATGAAGCTCCACTCACATCAACTAGCATCAATACCTGCATCACAGCTTTGCAGTCGCATGCGCAGGCCTCCGGCTGTTGACGAGCAAACACTTGCAATTGCCAGATAAGAGCTCTAGTTGTGCCATTGATTAACCAGGGACTTCATTATAGTGGCTGCCATTAACAATGCAACCCCATTGATTCAGCCACTGAAATGGCTGGGAGAGAAATCAGGAGAGATAACACCCAAGAACGGCGGTTTTATATGAGGTTCACTGCAGGATTCCAACACTGCAGCAGCCGCATGTAAGACAACCAGCCTCTGTGTAATCCACCTTTTTATCCAAACTAATGCACTAAATGGCTACTTAAAAATATCCAAGCGTCACAGAACATTGCCTCAGCTATTTCAGTATTAATGCATCATGTTCTTCCTGTAAAGGGCAGTGAAGAGAAACTGCTGGTGCAATGTAGACTTTAAATTTAAGAGTACTGAATTTATGATCCTGCTCTCTAATGTTTATTATATTATGTTGTACTATAATGATCTATTGCATCCGATCGCACCTAATGGATTATAGTATGTAAAGCATAATATATGAGCCTTGATTACACTATATGTTTTATTCAGATAACTACCAGACACACATTCATAACAGCAGCAGAACCAGAAGAGGAAAAACATGTCTGTTTGGTGTACAGGAAAACACTTAACTGGATGTGAATCAATGCGCCAGTATGCTCTGCCCGTCATTTCAGGAAAGAAAAAAAAAAAAACGCATTGCGTAATAGTGTACTTGAAATAGCTGGTGTCAGAAGTGGGCCTATGTCGCTGTTGCATGCTCTGTGATCTGAGTGGTGGAATAAATGCAGGGCAAAAAAAGGGGGTGGATGTGAGTGTGGAAACAGCACAGCGCTGTGGACTGAGCCGGTACTACAACACACATTATTTATTCCAGACAGACGATAAAATACAGCTGACACATTCAGCAGCGGAGACTGAAAGGACAATGAGTCCACACATGTAAATAGAAACTGTCAAGTGTGTGTGTGTGACTTAGTCTAAATACCATTGCTATATTTAATAATTCACATTTTTATTGTATTGGTCTTGTAATACATTGTTATTTCTAATAAATATTAATAAGCATAATTATATAAATAGGCTCTTTGATGGTGTTAACCGGTGTCACATTTATATTCCTGCTGTCTTCACAAGGTCAGCGTCTTGAGATGATTTATGTCTGCATAATGGACCGCCTCGTGAAATTCTGTCTAGTGACGCCCCGCTTTCTAACTCCGCCAATTTTTTTTTTGTCTCTTCATGCTCGCCTCAAAATATGTGAAAAGGCCATTATTTTCAGCATAAATGCTATTAAAGAAAAAAAACCTGCGCTCCCCCCCCGAGCTCCTGAGCTTTGCAAGTTCTGCTCTGAAGCAAAAGGCACCTCTCGGGTCCCCACATTGCCTTTTGAGGAATCATTTGATAGCCCTATTAACTTTCATGTAACATTGTTTCTTGAAGGCATCCACAGCAAGCGCCTCAGTGTCATTACTGTGAGAAATGTGCTTTCATAGTGAACGTCTTTTACAGAAGTCCTGGAAGACACAAGGACTCAGGAAAGCCCATAAACACAGTATATGAGCACAAATGAAGCTCCTATGGACACATAATTCCCCCCAAAACAGCATTTTGTGTTTTTAAATACAACTACTATCCACTGATGCTTAAACATTATTTATATTTATCATTATATGTTAATATTTTGCCTGAACACGTGTTAACTCTTCATAGAAATTCGCCCAAAAAATCCCAGTCATGGATTTACTTCAATAAATGAATACGCATACTTTAAGAATATTTAATAAAGTGCTTTAACAGCAAAACGTATTTTTTTCAGCACTCCTAATCAACTAATACACGGTGTTTTGAACTCTACAGAAATATGTCCCTTGCAGGACCTTCGCGATCCATTCAAGCCAGCAAGTTTGGAGAGCGTGTTGAGTTTAATCAATTCATAACGTCGAGATGGAGCCGAACTCACTGAAGGTAACGTTTGTTATCCACCGTCTATTTATCTTATTTTCACACCGCGCTAATCGCCAAAGACTGTAAACTATACTCAAGTGCCTAATCCACAAAAGTTTGCCACATTGCTTTTTTAGCATGACCACATCTGTGTCATATGTTGAACATCTAAAAATAGTTACATGATACTAATTGTGTGCAGAACACTGAGATCTCCCCAATGCTTTATGTGCCAACCGTGCGTATTTACGCATGGGGATGTTTGAAACGTTTGTGTCCACTTTAGACACGATTTGTTTACCAAATGAGCTGATAAGCCATTCATTAATGTTTCTATTTGTGTTTTTGTTTTTTCCTCAACAGTGGGTGGGCTCGTCTTGCGGTTTACATGGACCATATATATTCTATAAAGCCTTTAAATTTCACCGGGACAGCAAACCGAGGATTCTGTCTCTCGGAGACTTTTTCTTCGTCAGATGTAAACCGGAGGATCCTATTTGCATAGCGGAGCTTCAGCTGCTCTGGGAAGAAAGAACAAGCAAGCAACTTTTATCAAGCTCCAAACTTTATTTTCTACCCGAGGATACTCCCCAGGGACGGACGGGCACCCACGGAGAGGTAGGGATACCAATCATAATGAACACCCATGAATGAACGGCGTTTCAACCTGTGTATTCTCTGTGCTCTCCCTTGTTCACAAGCATTTTTTTTTTTTTTTTTTTTTTTTTTTTTTTTTTTTATTAAGCAGCATCTTTACTGCATTAGGAGTTGGCAGTGGATGTTTGTTCTCCTCTGGCAGACATTCAGAAACGCGTGCATCAGTGCCCGAGCAGTTCAACCATTAACCCTACTATTTGTTGTGTTTAATCTCCATAGTTTCACTTCATCCTATCTGTCTATTGTGGTGTCAACTGCTGAATGTGCACTTGTCCAGCTGCGCTCAATAAGGCTGGCCGCTGCGCTCTATGGGGTTAATTGTGTTGTAAAAAAAAAAAAAAAAAAAAAAAAAAAAAAAAAAAAAAAAAAAAGGGGAAAATCCGCAAGAATCCTGCGCTGGGTTCTCTTGTCATTTCATTTCTTGGTAACCCGTGGCCAAATGCCGACATACGGGGCGGAAATTGCGAAACTGTAATGAATGCATGGGGTCAGCCGGGCTCAGATCGCTGTGTGTGATAGTTATTAGTGATTTGCTAATGCTGATGCCTGATGTTGAAAGAGGCAGCAGAGTCATTAAAGCGTTACAGCCAAGCGCGGACACGTTTTTTAACTACTCCGCTGCTTTGCATCATTTTTCCATGTGGACATTTCCATCCTTTTCCACAATGCGATGTTGTCAGCTCATGTATGAGGCAGTGCAACAAAAAACACACACACACACACACACACACACACACACCGCCCCCGTGTTGCATTGCGTTACGCTGTTGTTGGCACATAACAAAAGCAATAGTTATGATTGACTGTGGCCATATGTGGCGCTTGTGATCCGGTTACAGCGTTGCACTGAATGGCATTACTCAGATATTGAGAGTTTTTTTTCTTCTTCTTCTCTCTCCTCATCGGCTGTAAAACAAATGCTGTGTTGTTTTTTTTCCCCCTCCTCCTCCTCCGATATTCCTACATCACTTTAATGACGATCACTCGCTGCTGGATGGAGATTATTCTCTTAACTGCTGTGATATTGTTAATAGGGAAGGACAAAGCCGTGTTTGTGCTCGACTCTTCCGCTGATGCTTTACTTACATTCTTTCCTCTTGAGTAATAGAGTGGCTATCACATTTCTCTTTCATGAGAAAGGTGGCTATTTATGGGGGCTGTCGCCTTAGACAAGCTATCATCTTTGTGGCAGACTTCTTCTGTGAGCGGGTATCATCTCCTGGAGCCCTCTCGCTTTAGCCTTTAACACGCTGCTATTATTTAGTAATTACTTTGAGTGCATGCACCGCCGATTCTCAAGGCCACACTTGCGCAACGACACGCCAGCTCCTCCCCTTACCCAAAAGACTTATTTGCATCGCAAAGTACTCACATTCCAGTCCATTTGGGTATTTATTTATATATATATATCTATAATATGGACACAAACGTTTCAAACATCCCCATGCGTAAATACGCACGGTTGGCACATCAATCATTAGGGATATCTCAGTGTTCTGCACACAATTAGTATCATGTAATACTATATTCCATATATATATATATATGGAAAATATTAGAGTAACTACTAGAATGGCTGCCAATGCCAATACAAATCAAATCTCAAAGCACCAAGGAAACATGGGAGGGAATCAAGAGGAAACGCAGCTGCTGTAGTTTGTGTATTTAATAACAGAGTACAAGCATAATAGGAATAAAAAGCTCCCTGCCTGAATTATGCAGCAACTTGCATCACAGCACACATTCCTGCATGCGCCAGAGACAGACATGCACATGCTTTGAAGTTGCAGTCTGCTAATAGAATAAACCAGACTATGAACTAATATAAATGGAGGATGATATGTTTTAAGTGCAGTGAAGGTGTCTGCAGGCTGATCTCAAATTAAAGGGTTTGTCAAGCCCTCCTGCTCTCAGCAAATCGGACTACTTACTGTATTACACAGTGGAAATTGCCCTGACAATTTCAAGTCAGTTTATGACCTTCACTGAGCCCATTCAGATTCTCGCTGACTTTGCCCCATAACAGTAATCTGCACTGTGTGAGTCAGCTAGGAGCGCTTACAGATGCAACCCATAATCCAAAAGACAAACAGGAAGAGTAAACCAGCCTCACAATAATGCTGTGACATTAAATGTCATTGGCTGTTAAAGTTGTGCGCCTGAGTAATGTGTGAAAGGATTATTTGTGTATGTAAACGTAAACACTGGAGAGGAGTGCATTTTTAGCTACACAGGGAAGTGGAGTTTATAAAACCTCACATTAGTCATTTTTCTACAGGCCTCTGGTAGCGTATAGAGACAGATTAATGGCTGTGGAGTCACTCTGTGAATCTGTAATTGACTGGCTGAAAATCAGGAGTTCAAATTAGCTTTTGGTTACTCATACAGATATGAACGTGATAACATACAGCTCTCAGGAAGTGTGCTACTTTCACAAGGTTTCAGTGCCAAAAGAGCACTTCATGAGCTAAAGCCACAACTTGGTGTCATTGAGCCTCATGACATTTATTCTTAGACCTACTTTTGAATATTTTCACACAAAAAACTGAAGCAAGGTTTAACATTTGACATGTAAACAACCAGTTCTGTGTTCCTCCTTATCTCTGTGAGATCACGCCTCATTCGGTATTATCTTAAGCCTGAAGCACAATATATCCCCCAAATACAAAAATGGCACAACTTATTTCAAAGCATCAGAGTAGCTTTATATTGAACTAGCTCACTGGAATTGGATTACTGATTCACTTGTGTTCTCAGCGTCGAGGTATGATGTAATTTCCTGGTTATTTCTCAGGTATTTGTTTGCTCTCAGCCTCTCCTGTGCTGTGTTTGCCATGTTTTTGCTGTGCTGTGCGGTGACAAGAGGAACCAACCCATGACCTACTGTGCTTGTTTTTCTTCTGTCACAGGGTTGGAGGTCAATTCCTTTTTAAATGCAGCCAGCTTTAAATCCAGTCAGCTTTGGCTGAAAATAGAAAATAGTGATTCATTGAATAAACCAAGCTCTAGAGGCCTGTGTTTGCTCAATAGTTGGTGAACAGATGCAGAGAAATTTTATGAATCCATTATTTATTTTATTTTATTTTATTTATTTTTTATTCAGGGTTAATTATTAAGTCCATATGTGGAGGAAGCTCTTGTCTTCATTGTATCTCAGCCTGACAAGCAGTGTTTACCCCCACCAGTTGAGCTCTGCTCGCTCTTTAAACAGGCTTTGTGTCGAGTTGCTCACCCATTATGACAAACCCTCTATTGGGGCCTCTGCTCTATTTGTCCGCCTGCAAACTGCCACCGACTAAACAGTCACATGTGTTTTAAAACTCATTGAGTGACACATTACTTCTTCTCACTCCAAATAGCCAGCCTCTCCTGCTGGTACTGCTCACCGGCTGCACTACTTCTGTTTTTGGACACCCTCATTTCAGGAGAGAGCTGTTGTAGATAACAGCACACCCACTTATTGCATCCTCTGCTTCAGGCGGTTCATTACTTATGCTTATCTTATACTATATATCCCACTTTAGTGCAAATACAGCAAGGCACTCCTAACGGGAATTCATAACCGCGCTGAATATTTCTGGATCATGTTATATTAATGCGCTATTATCATCACCTCTGATTTCATCTGACCTCTCTTCTCCTCTATTCTGTCCCTCTAGCTGACAAGGCTCTGGCACACACTCACACACACACATTTATACACACACACACACACACACACACACACACACACACACACACACACACACACACACACACACACACACACACACACACACACACACACACATACACTGACAGGCTGGGGACTGCAGCACTAGGCCAGTATTGATTGCTGTGGAAAACACTTTGGCATGCGTCCAGAGCCATTTCTTCAGTGCATGGCAGTAGTCCATGCATGTGTTTCAGTGCTTGGAAAGCCAGCTTGTAGGGAAATTAGATTGTATTCATTTGCTGCTTCTTTGATTTTTCCTGAGGGAAAAAGCCTGAATGGGTAATTCAGGCATCTGGGATGCTAGTTGAGTTAAGTGTAAGTGGCTTAGATATGCGACCAGCATTTTGATGGATAAGGTCGTTCTGCTGAATGAGTTTGAATGTTATTTTGCACACTTTTCCAGTTATCTTTCTTAGAACATCCATACTGCTGCCTTGTCTTGGTGGGTGGTGGGCGCTTTTAACGTGCATGTGTAGCCTGCGTGCATTTTGTGCGCCTCCTCCTGCAGCAGAACAAGTCATTAACTCTGAACACTGCCCTCCAGTGAATTCCTCACCATTGCTGAAATAGCATGTAAATTATTGCCAGCTTTTTAGGATAGTGTAATTTAAAACCTTTAAAACGGAATACCCTGGACTTCAAAGGCTATAAAAAACCCCACTAATATTTCCCATTTGGTTAAGGAGTTGTCATTCTCATCCTTCACAATCTTCTGATTCTTCTCACCACACTGTTTTGTGTCTGAGTAATGATATGTTACGGCAGCGGCCGGTTTGTTGGGGGACTTTTGACGCTCTTTAGCCTGTTTTTTTCCACTTTGTCATTGACTAACCACTTGAGCAGGCAAACATTTGCCTTGATGCATGACTCCAGCGCCCCCAGCTACAGTGGATCGTTATTATAACCTTTGAGGGGAATACAGCCACAGATGAGAAGCTCTTGCTTAATCCTCCAGCCAATGTTTCTCTTGTGTGTCTTAGATAGAGCATTTGGATTTATCAAGCATTCAGTCTTTTTTTTCTTTTTTTATTGTTGTTGTCTTGTGTGTGCATTTGTTAAAATACAAGAGTACAAAGCTGCTGTGATTCAAGGGAGCTGACGCAGCTTTTTTTTATGGTGTCACCTTACATGATGGATGCCTCACCCACTTTCAGAAAGCCTTTGAAAAACTCCAGTTATCTTGCTATTTTTCCCTGTCATTACCACCGCGAAAGAATGCTAAGTTCATATATCACCCCGGCTCATGTGAGCGCAATCTCCTAATGGAATCAGTGAATAAAAGATGAGTTCAGCACCCCTGCAGATATTACAGCAACATTTATGCATATGGATAAACTGCAGCATTAAGTGGCAGAACATTATGTACAGTGATTCTCACCTTTTAAATGTTTTACCTTGAACTCTTTCTAGGCTTGAGGCAGTCTAAAAAAAAAGAAAAATCATATTCTAATTCAATTGTCGCTGGCTTACTCCCCAGAGTTCCCTTTTTAATTCCTCGATAAGTTTGTTTTGGGACACTGAAGCCAAGGTCAGTCATGGGGAGGGGAGATAGATAATGAACTCATATTGTGTTTCCTACTCTCGTTCTCTCTAGCTCTCTTTTCCGTTCCCTCTCCTTCTCCTGCTCTGTCTCCTCATTGTCCATGTCACCATGTCCATTACTCAATTACTAATCTCCTTTGGCCTTAGGAATTCCAGTGCTGACCTCTCTGAGGCAGCAGGCTGAAACCTTCCCAGCATGACAGGAGCACTCTGCGTGTGTGTGTGTGTGTGTGTGTGTGTGTGTGTGTGTGTGTGTGTGTGTGTTTGTGACTGTGTGTACCCACAGTATAGAAAAGACACCCACCCACCAGGAGCGTCCACCCCGAGCTGAAAGTCCTGTCCGAGCGATGAGACGCTCCGCCGCAGAACGCTGACAGTCAGGAATGTCTCCCTGACTGTTACGCGCACAGTGGCGTGGATTTCTGGCGGGGAATTGTTCAGAGTGATATGGAATATTTCAGGGTGCATTGTTTCTAATTGGATCACCGTATACAGAATTGGGAATGTCCCTTATGTGCTGTTTTGCCACCAGTGCACCGCCCGCATCCATATAATTTGAATGATATGGATTTTAATTTCAATGCGATTGCTGGAGTCATGGGTTGCTGGAACAGAGTTATCTACAGTTTCACAGCAGAAGTCTGTTTTTCTCCACTTTCAGTCCATTATGTGCAGTCATAGCAATAAATTCACTCCCTAATGTTTTTGGAGAGATATCGCGCCGCTGCAGTAATAACATGAATTATTGATAGAAGAACGGAGACAGAATGTAACATTCAGCTGTTAATGTGTCACCTTGCATTTTTAACTCAATCATAAAACAAGCGGTTGGAGAATATGCACGTTTATTGACGTTGCCAAGGTACAATTCTGTCAGCACATTAGGACGTTTAGTGTGCGATTCAATTCTCAGAGTGTATAAATGCTCTTAGTGCATCTGTGTAGGAAGTGCCACTGAAATGACACCAGGCTGTTTGGTATGTTGCTGATGTGGAGTGTCACCTCTTGGCTGGGGGCTTGCAGTCCTCTGACCTATATTATCAAGTGGCCTGCTGGCTGTGTCTGCCGCTTTGCTTAACTATCAGCTGCATAACTGGAAACGACAGTACAGTGTGGACGGGCAACATTTACTGAAGAGCAGGTTTCTAAAGCACGTCTTTGAAACCCCCAAAATCTGATGAATGCTGCTGGTTTGGTTAATCTGTGGGATGTCTAGTGCTGAAGGAATGAGGCGATTAAATCATTTTTACAGAAAATGACTTGACAACAATTATAGTATAAGATGGATCATTTAAGTCATTTGTTGATGCAAAAATGTATGTATGCATACAACTAACAATTATTTTGATTATTTATCGGTCTGTCAATATTTTTGTCTATTTTCTTTATAAAATACATAAAAATTGATTGTGCCACAATCAAACAATAGTTAAAGCTCAAATTGACGCATTCTTAATTTCTTGTTTTGTCCTATCAACAGTCCAAAACCCAAAGATATTCAATTGAATTGCTTTGGTTTTTGGCCGGTTGATTTGAAAATAAGAAGTAATATGAAGAGTTTTGGTTCATTTTTCACTGACTCAATATTATTTGATAGACTATACAACAACGACAACAATCATTGGTTACATCTGTTTTGTCTACTTCTCGTTATTGCTAGAAATACTTCTGGGTTTTTTTTTTTTGAGGTTGACCAGGCTGGCGCAATACTGTTCTCACAAACCCCTTCCTTGGAAACAAAGCACATTTCCTAATCCTATATATTCATTATCCGCCGTTGCATTTCTCAATCAAATATCATGACTTATGCAAACCGCAAGTGAGTATGCAGCTTCCTGATTGTACATGCTTCATCACGCAGCAGCCCACAGACTTCAGCCAGTGCAAAGTTGGCTGGTAAAGTAAAAAAGAAAAAATAAGAAAGCTAAAGGATGTGGCCTGTTGCAGCTCTGTTCATAGACTGATTATATTCTGGACTGTGTTGACAGCTGCTGAATTGCTCTCACCTGTTGTGTTTTGCTCTCAAGCCGAACAAGTCCCCAAACAGGATCTGTTGACACTCACACAAGGCAGCATGTCATTCGGCTGATTGATATGGAGGGAATAGCTGTGTGTTTTTACGGTTTGCCGTTACCGTGTGTATGCTCTGGTGTGCTATTGAATTACTTGAAATATCACAGTTTGACTCATACATCAGCTGCAGACCATTCAGTACATTATTTTTATTTCCAATGGACTCAACTGAGATATTTTATGGTTATGTTTCTCTATGTGCTGTCAGCAGATTGCATCAATCTACAGTAGCAAATTCTGTAGAGATACAGTACAATGTGGTTATTGGCTGCAGGCTGAATGCTATTTACTGTTGCTCTACATTATTTAAATGGCCTGCTTTTCTGAAGGCAGGAACAGCAGTCAGTTTTTCATTGCATGGAAAGCCAGTTACAACCACCCGCCACCACTTGACAGCTGAAGACAGCTCATTATAAGAAGACCGAAAACCCATGTTTGATGTTTCTACTTAGTGAGGGAGGCACAGCTATATCAAGCTATCCCTCGCAGGCTTTTCCTTTATAAGGAAATGCTGTCTCCAACTGGTTGGGATTTGATATGCCTGTAGTTGCGGATGATGTGAGAACTGAATATGGGTAATTGTATAGACAGAGCACTCAGAGAGAATCTGAAACGCTGAAAAGTCCTGTGCTCATGTGTTTGTTTTTAGAATATGGCGTCAAAATAGCAGGGAACACTTTGAAATAACATATTAAAACATGGGGAATGCAGCTTAAAATGCCAAAAGACCAGCAAAACTTGACATTTTAAGCTTCACATTGGAAGGATTTACTGCAGGGTTGTCCTTTCGGATTTTACGAGATCGTATATGTTTAGCTTTTATTGCGTCCTCCGTCTCTACATTCATGCATACGGTGCGTAAATATGTCAATAATGATTAAATGAATATTATTTTATTGTCGGTAACGTACAGGCTCTTTGAGGGGAAATGTGTACAGGCAGACAGATGCGGGGTAAATTGGATACAACCAAGGTAAACATCAGAGACCTACTCAGAGTGTCTGCATTTCTGCCTGTACACATCTGTCCTCCAGATTTCCCAATTTCTGTAATAGCCATCTTCCAGCACACTACTCCACTCTGTTGGTAACAAGCACTTCAGCCATTAGCCCTTCAAATGGAAACACATTTAAGCATCTCTGCTTCCTTGCCTCTCCATTGGACTTGTCGTTTTTCAAGTATGAGAGTTATTAGATGGGGTTGAATCATCCTTAAAAAAAAGAAAAGAAAAAGCACATATAAAGCACATATTGGGAGCAAATCTTATTAAGTAAGCCAGCTGAACAGAATAAAGAATGTACACAAAAGCACCACAGATATTTTAGGCTAACCTCAGGGTCAGCCATGCACATCACTGCTATAGATTTACATTTATAGTTTCCTGACAGTGTCGTATTAGTTTTTATTGTGTGTCAGGGAGACCATTGGCTCACAGCTTTTCTCCTGCTCGATCATTACACTCTCACTGTAACAAAATTACATTTCCTCTACCACTCTACACTTTGAAGGTGTAATCACAGCCGCTGAGTTAAAAAGCATAACAATGTCAATATTCATGGTGAACATCGGCAACCCGACTTCCTAAATGCTAATCAAAAAGTCTGAAAACATCTACGTCCCCATTGACATTGATTTAACTGCTGGCATAAATTCAATTCAGCAATCATCTACATCATCCATATTCATGGTGCACTAATTTACTTACATTAATGTGCATCCACAACCGTAATGCTACTTGACTCACATATCAATTTGGTTGATAAATAAGGACGTCCTGTTGTTTGTCCTGTTACTTCTACTAGCTTCTGATTCAGATCTCTATCCTTATTTTAATCCTGTTATTTTACTTTCATTATTACTCCCATACATTACTTACCAGTGGTGAAATGTAACCAAGTATATTTACCCAAGGAATGTACTTAAGTATTTATTTGAACTATACTAGTTCTACTTCCAGTACACTGCATTTTAGAGGGAACTAATGTACTTTTTACTCCATTGCATTTTTGACACTTCTGGTTACTCGTAACTCTGTTGTTTAAGGTTTACATAAAAAAATATGGTATGATACAGTAGTATTCTATTTCTCTAACCAGTAGTATGTATCATGTTTGGTATCTGAAATGTATTCCACATTGACAAACTCTAATACAATAAAATGTATCATTTAGTGACAAAAAAAGAACAGTATAATATAATAAAATAACACTTGTGAGCCATTCTTCATATTGAGTACTTTAACTTTTGATATTTTGCTGATATCATTTCTGTACTTTTACTTAAGTAAACATTTAGAATTTAGAACTTTTACTTGTAAGTAGGTGCTTTTAGACAATGGTATTTCTACCTCTTTTCTAATGTTACATACTGTGTGGAAGTATGGAGAAACACACACAAGAAAAAAAATACAAGTTTTGCACTTCAAAGCAGAGCTATAATTGTAAACAAAACTACTCATTACAAACCACCTAACCCACTGTTTATGGAATTAAAGGCTTGAAGATTCAGAGACTTGGTAGATTTTGGCACAAACCAAGTCAAAAAGAAATACTATGAACGTATCCCTAAGTTGTTTAAAATGATAAAATAGTGCAAAGCATTTGAGAGCAATATGTATGTTTAAAAAAACAAAGGGACAAGTCTAATGTAAACATTCCCTGTTTATTTGTTAAAGGGGGGAGATTATGGAACTGGAAATGTCAGACACACCTTGTGAGTTTAAAAATACCTTAAAAGAAATGGACAAATATAAAAATGTATGCTCAAAATGTCATGTTGGCCCTAGTACAGTAGAGAAAGTGTAGAAATGTATTATTTTAATCCCAAATTGTTTAATCCCCAATTGTTGTTTGAAAAAGATTTAAAATTCAAAATTCTAATCCTGTATAGCAGCCTTCATGCCGATGTGCTGTTTTTTAAAAAATATTTATATGTCCGTTAAACCAAACTGTCGTAAAAATTGTGGCGAAATTAAATAACCCCTGACCTTGACATAGCTGCATCCTACTCCCTTTATGTGCTGATTGTAACTGGGATTCTGCCCCGCTTCCTTTCAGCACGAGGTAATTGCAGTGTCTGAGAAGGTGATTGTGCGGCTGGAGGACTTGGTTAAGTGGACGGTACCAGACTTCTCAGGATGGACCCACTGTCTGAAGGCCGAGCCGCTCAAACCCTCTGTGCTCCGGGAGCTGGGGACCAACGGGAGACGGGAGGCCCTCCACCGCTACCGGGAGAGCACCCTGACCAGCGGACTCAACTTCAAGGATGTCCAGCGGGAGAGGGCACAGCTAGGTGAGCGTGAGCAGGAACCTCAATTTATTTTGTCTTTTTTTTTTAAGGTTATTTTTTTGTTGTCGCAATTCTTCATTCCAAAAGGTTACTGCAGTGTTTCCAATTTCTCAGTGCTGCTGTGTTTGATGTTTATGTATTTGTGTCTCGTCGCCGCCATAAATCAGCTTATGTTTATTGTCCTTTGGTTGGTTTAACAAGTGTTGTCTTGACTGGAGTAATTCATCAGTGTGTAGTTGGAATTCCTCCCGATATAATGAGCTGAGAATCACGCTAATAGAGGCAGGATAGAGGTAATGGCAGCGTGTTTGCCAACGCATTATCATCCTACAGTATAACAGCTCTTTCCAGAGTGCGACAACAACACAGGCGCCGTTGCAAAAATCACATAATTCCGCTGGTAATGTTTTTTAAATAATTGAGTCACATCAAACCTGCAGTCTATGGCTCCTCCGACGCCGTCTTATCCATCAGATCAGATTGTAATTGGCTGTGTATCTCAGGAGCTTTAAGGATCATTGCTGTTTGTGTCTGAATGGTTGTCTGGTGTATTCATCATGTATACGGTGCCATTAAGTGTCTGTGATTGTTTGATTCCCGCACCGGGCTCTTTGGGACTCACGTCAGCATTACCTATGAATCAGGCCCAACAAAAAGCTGGATGTCTCTGCGGATGATTCATCCGACGCAAATAGGAAACTCTAGCATTTCAGCCTAATAATCAGAAAGAACATAATGTTCCCCTTGAAGCCATTACCCAGTTATTTACCTCTCCCTCACATGGCTGTGATGTAATGCCTAATGCTGATTATAATGGTATAATGTAGCTTAGCAAACATGCTAGAAATACCATCACGTCTTGTCAGATTATAAATATGTATCCTGCTGATTTAAGCCAGAAATGTAGCTTTTTAAAACCTCAATTAATTCATTTTTAATAACCCTTTTATGCCTAAAGCCTTTGTGGAAGTAAAACTGCTATAGGCTTGAAAACATGAGCCTTTTATTTTTTTTTTGCAGAAAAGAGTGGTTTATTGATGAGTCCTCTACTGTTGTGCTGCTCCTGATCTTCCAGGAAGAGAAGCTGTTGTGTGTTTCTGCGTGATGCCGTAATGCCCTTGATTACTCGATATTGCTTGAATCTCATACACAAAAAGGACAAGAGGATCAATAATGGATGCTTTGTTGTTATTCCAGTAATCAATACAGTTTGATCGTGCTTGTGTGTGTGGATGTGTGATTGCTTGCTTTCACAAGTAGATGTGTCAGCCTGCTTCTTAAATGATATTATGTTCCATATCAGGGTTTTCTATAAATGTGCTGTATCGTCCAGATATTATAGATTTATCTGTTGTCTGCGTAATAACCTGACGATGACGCTAATGCTACTGAGGGTGTTGTGTGTGTGTGTGTGTGTGTGTGTGAGTGTGTGTGTGTGTGTGTGTGTGTGTGTGTGTGTGTGTGTGTGTGTGTGTGTGTGTGTGTGTGTGTGTATGTGTGTGTGCGTGTGTTGCTAATGAGCAGCGCTGCCGTTAATGACTCCATCAGGCTGTTTCTAAATGCACTTGTCACTCCGATGGGACACTCCGCCAGAGAATCTGCCCACTCAGCAGAACGGGCTCAGACTCTGGCAGTGCACCAGAGACACGCACACACACACACACACACACACACACACACACACACACACACACACACACACACACACACACACACACACACACACACACACACACACACACACATAGATGGACACATGAACACATGCTACACACCGACAATCAGTGGTGTGCACTCAGTTATCCATTTGTTTGTTTGTTCACTACGTCTTTGGCGTTTCGGTTGTTGACAGTCTAACAATATGGAGGGGGGCAAAGAGTTTGGGAGAGTGTGAGAGAAAGATCACTTATTCTTCAAATGCAAATGAATGTTACTCTGAGCGAGGGTTTGCATAGAAATATGAAATATGCTACTGCAATGCTGCTGACTACCAAAATGAAATATTCATGCCACAGCAGCAGATCAGATATAAAAAGTACCCTTAAAGTATCTTGTAGCTGGATGTCTCTATTTCTGTGTAATATTGGCTCATTGACTAAACTGACTTTTTTATGATACAGCTATATGCTCCTTTACTTTTGATTGTATTTATAAACAGACTGGCCCCGAAGTGGCTGCTCGCTCTTTTTACTTGAATGATATATTTGCTGATTGTTATTCTCAGGCTGATGTGTAACTATGTGAGAGGAATTGGATTGTTCCCCATAACAGGATACTGCAGCAATACCACAAGCTGCACAGAAAAAACATTGCGAACTAAAGAGCAATAAAGTGTGCCATTGTTATCGAGGGAAACCGTTCTCTTTTTTGTTTTGTTTTCTCAGTGCGTATCCTAACTTTTCCTGGCACGCTGCCAGTGTGAATTAAGTGCACTGTTATGTATTTTTGGCTCACAGGAAACCTATGAAAAAAATTACTAGACAAATGTGTCTGAAATATCAAAAAGATATTTTCCCTGATCTGCATGGAGCATTATGGTTTGCTAACTGAACAAAGCTCCGCTCTGTCTTCAGAAATGCATAAAGGGTGAAGCCAAAGATGCCCGCACTAAGTAAAGTAATTAATTAGAGAAACAAGTGACCTTTGCTGCTGTCCTGCAGCATCGACAGCTGTGACTCTAAAACCTGTGAGGCAGAGAAATGATTGGTATCATAATTCAAATTCGCCAGGCTTTTAAAATGCAGTTCTTTTCAAAGTGTGGCTGACCAGGAATAAGAGGACCTTGAGGATGATTTAAGTAAAACTAAAACAATGTATGAAGAAAATGAAAGAAAGAAAGCATCAGTCTGTTCTTGTCGTGATTTAGACAAGAACATTGAGATCACTCCTTTTGTCTGTAGTGCAGATATGATGATGCTGCCTGCAACCAATTAGCTTTGCTTAGCATGAAGACTGTAAATAAGAGGAAATCACTAGCTTGGCTCTGTCCTATCAAATCTAAAGCCCACAAATTAACATCCTGTTTGTTAAATCTCTACAGAAAATGTGGTGGACTATTTCTTGGCGGAGTTCAGTGACTTCTTCCTCTTGTTGTCACTGTGTTGTTGCCACGGAGCCAGGCTAGCTGTTTCCCCTCTGTTTCCGGTATTGTGCTAAGCTAACCGGCTGCTTACTGCAGCCTCATTTTACCTTACAAACATGAGAGTGGTGTCAACTAACTCTCAGGATAAAACTGTCTTACAAAATGTTGATTTTAGTATGTATAGTTTTTGGAGGACATCCAGGAGCTAAACTAAAATAACATATGTCTTCTTGTGGTGTGCATGTTACCCAAAAGGACATTACTCACATTAAAACACTAGTTTCCCACATACAGTCGGCCAAGAGGACAGTAATAACACATTTCTTCAAGTGCATGAAGAGTGATGTATTATACTTTGCAGTCCTTACATAATCTGTAATGTGATTCACTTAATCAGGTAAAGCAAACTGTCCACTCAGTTTATCTTGTATTGGAATGAGCATTAGAGCTTCTTTTTACTGTTCAATCCACCGGGGATGGCTTGCCAGGGAAGTTTACATTCTGCCCCACTATCTCTCCCCAGAGAACTGGCCTGATTCTTTTTTTTTTCTTTCTTTCATTGCTCCCTGCCGAAATTGGTTTCTGGTTGTATACTACGAGGCCGGGCGTCTGAGAGCTGTATTTGCTGATACAGTTTGTTGGCTTTAGCCAGGAGTAACAGAGAGCTGTAGAAGGAAAATAAAATAACAAAAACAAAGGATTGCTCTTGCTCATAAAATAGCTCAATAAGTTTTCTGTCTTGTCTTTTTCTTCAATCCGAGCCTTTAGTGCAGAAGCCAGTGAGCAGATTGAGTTGAGATGATGTGGGGGATTATACAAGGTCAAAGCTTGTGACTCCTGCATTCAAAGAACATAGATGGTGTTCCTGACTCATGCCCTCACCTATAGCATCATCAGTAGATGGTTCATCACTCAGCGCTGAGAGGATCAGGGCTGTCTGAGAAAACATCCCATGTATCCGTGCAGGCGGATATAATATACAGGGTATGATCAAAGCAGTCACCCCTTCCTCTCAAACTTTATACTATTTTTGTGCTGCAAAGTAAACAACAATCCGTTAAAAAATAAATATTATCTGACTTATTAATGTCTGAAATGATATACATATGCTGTGCTGCATATTAAAACTGTTGTACTTCCATTGTTTGACCCATAAACTGTATACATACACTAAAGACTAGGGCTCACGATGGATTAGATATCCTTAAAAATTTGGTCATTTTTATAGAATATTGAGTTAGTGATGTTAGTTAAGGTCAGTTGTTGATTTTCAAGGAAAGGCATATTTGTGCAGCTTCTTTATTCTATGAAAAGCTGTATATAGTGAGAATCGATTGATGATTTCCATCCAAAAGGACCCTTTCCCAGCAGCCATTTTGACATGGCGTTGCGGGGTAAACACAGGTGTAATTGATAAAATGAATCATGGTCCTATTTTACTCAGTGTGTCACAGCCTTTCCAGTGAGCCAACAGGCACAACAGTGCCCTGGCCCACAGAAATAGAACAGGGCTATAATTAATGTTATTAATAACACCTGTGTTTACCCTGCAATGACATGTAAGACTGGCTGCTCCTTCAATGTCAACAGTCAAATGTGACGTGATGTATTTGAATCGAAATGCACTTAAATTGTATGTATTAAATTAATTACAAATTGGCATTTACCTCCTATAATCCACAATAACTGACCTATATTACTCTGCATACTGTACACTTTAAGTCAAGTACACTACATACATTTTTTTCTAGAGCTACTTCTATTTATTTCAACACACAAACACGAGGAGCAGCTTGGGTTGCAATGTCTTTCTCAAGTACACTTGGCCAACCTTCTCTACCAACTAAGCCTCAAAATTGCATAATAAATCGTGTCCTAATTCAATCCAACATACTTATTGTATAAAGTATATTGTTGTACTATTTCAGCATTTAACAAATAGGACGTATGACTGGTGTGATGTACTACAAGTCAAAGTTGAGCTGTTTTCAGCGCTCCAATGACGCGTTGAAACGTCAACATGTGCTTTTGTTTCACCGTGTTCCTTCCACCTAATAAAATGCCATTTCCGAGTGCTATTTTACGGCATTACTAGGTTAACAAGCGCTTGAGCTTGGTGGTTTTGTTGCCTTTGAGGCTTGTCATGTTAACTAACATAACGGTGGCTACTCAAGTGTTCCAGGTTTTGACAGGGAGCAAGCATGCACAAGACCAGGACCTGAAATCGAAGCAGCTTAATGGAACTTAGCCACCATCAATTATGTTATTTATTACACCTGGGCTTTTCCTACTATGAGATGCCTGATGTGAAAAAGGCCTTTTTCTTTGTGCATTGTGTTGTGGAACAATAATGAACGTCAACAAAATGAAATCTCTTTTACAAACCTAATACTTAACTTTTCATGTTTTCAGTGTGCACACACTCAGAACGTACTCAGTATTACAGTGTTGTCTAGAAATTGGGACAGACTAGTACTTTACTTTCTACGATCAGAGGTAAATGTACATTGATTGAGCTGGAAGGCACAGTAGGCCAGTGAGGCTCGGAGCGATGCCGCTGCATTTCAAGATTCTTTACAGCTGCTCGGAGATAAAACCACTGTATTTCCCTCTGATGCAACATCTGATCTGTGTGCCAGGCTTGGCACATATACCCGAGTTGATATCCCGACAATATTTCAGTCGGAACATTTCAATTTGATGTAGAGGGTAGATTCTGTCCCTTTTCAGAGACTGTTGAGAGCGTCACCGAATGTTTATGCGGGGAAGGAACTGGTGATAAGGAAACAGACAGATGCTGTCTTCTCATGGCTGATTTGTCTTGGTGACAATACAGAACAATATTTGGCGCTTTGAGCACTATCACACATGAAAATGTTTTATGTTTCGACTGCGACGTGGGAAGGAGTAAAGCGGTTTCTTGGAAAGATAAAGGGAAAGCGTTGTGGTGTTACAAGAGTAATGGTATGTTGTGACTCCAGCAGAGAGAGAATGCTTTTGTGAGACACGCCACACTGTATTCCTCCATTCAGAATAGGTGGCAGATTGTATCGCTTTGCACTTGTTTGCTTTCCGCCCTTCAAACATATTTGCTTCCCCTTCTGCTCTTTTTTTCCCCGCAGAACTAATTCTACAAACTGTCCGAAATCCTTTTTGAAGTAATTTAATGGAGTGTTTGTATTGATTATGTGCCTCCCTCAACCCTCCCCACTTTCTCTCCTTCTTTGGTATGTTTTTTTTTTTCTCTCTTTTTGGTGGTGCTGGGAGGGTTTTATGGCAGTATCTTCTTCATTATGCTCAGACCTGTAGGAGAGAGAATCACAAGCTGTTTTTCCTCGCTGATGTGCTCATATCATTAATTCACTCCTGACTGGCCGGAAGCCAAAGAATTCTAAATCTGTAAGCAGTAAATTGTGTGCCGGGGTGGAAAAATCTATTAGATGTTTGAGCATGCTTCGAATTTGAATGGGAGAAAAAGAGAGAGAGAAAGACACACTTGTGAGAGAAAGAGAGAGAGAGACAGAGAGAGAGAGAGACCACCCTACATCCGAGCCATAGCCTGTTATGGCTCGCATCGTTATCAAATTCAGCTATATTCATTAATAATTTGTGATATTTTATTTCTGGAATGTCACATAATGTGTTTTTTTCGACTTGAGCGAGGGAGGGGGCTGAGGGCTGATGTGGATGGTTAAACAATGAGAATGGCCTCAGAGGAAATGAAGAGCTCCGTCTCTCCATTAGTGAGGTCTGAAACAACAATTGTGTCTCTCTTCTCTCCATTAGTCAGGTCTGGAACAACAGAGATGCTATTGATGTGACCTCTGCCAGGCATCTTAAATAGACAGAAAGGGAGTGAGGTTCTTTCATAACACACTAGCTTGTCTCCTTCTAAGACAAATCCTGATAGATTTTTTATATATATATTTATATTCTCTGATTATTTTATTATGAAAAGCCATGAAATCACATCAATCAGGAGTTGTTGTTTTTTTTATCTCAGGTGGTCTGTTTCATATTATTAAACAATTTGCCTGCTAGTTCCAGTTACACTCTGACTCACACTTAAGTGTTACCCAACCAGCAGGCTTACTGGAGAGATTTTCTATATTCGTCTTTGTCAAGATGATGCTCATTTCAAGAATTACTGCAGCATTAATATTTCAACTGCCTTTAGTACATGTCTCCCTGACATGTTTTGTTGACATTCTGCCTCAGATATGGATGATTCTGTGCTGCTCCGTCGGCCTTCTACACATCACAGATTGTACAATTAACAGCTCTGCATATTTTATGAGCATGCCAGTCCATCTGCTTTATGAACGCATGTAAAACTGTCCTCTCCTGTTGTGCGTATTAAATGGACTTGAATTTCAAATCAACATAAAATAACATACAAATGGGCATACGATTGTGAAATGAATACCAGCAATGGTGGAATGTAACTAATTTAATAAATATCTGTGTGGATTTGAGGCACCTGTACTTTGAGTTTTTAATGCTACATTATACTTCTTCTGCGCTACTTTTATTTGCCAATTTTAGTCACTATTTACTTAACAGATTAAGATTTTACATATACGTATGTGAGATGATGCATTTTACAGATTAAACTACCCAACAGTGGATAGAATAGTAACATTTTGCTCAAATTTAACCGGCTACAAAAGTAAAATACTACTTATACACTAATGCATCAGTAATCATATTCCATTAATATATGAGTATACTCATAGGAGCAATGTTGAGGACTGAGTAGGCTTATGCACGTTTTTTAATTGTGATACTTATGGTACATTAAGCTAATGACACTTACATGCTTTGACTTTGGTGAACATTTTACTTAAATACAGGATCTGAATGCTTCGCCCACCAGTAAATATGAACAGCATCAACTATTTCTAATTAAGGTCCATTAACAAAACTCAGATTATTATGATTATTAATAACTTGGATATGTGAATCTAGAGAATGGAGATGCATTTCATTTACGGATGTAGGATGATTTTCTAGTGTTGCTGCTGTCTGTAAGTTTCAGGCTCTGTGGCTGTATGATTTTGTAAAACGGATCAGCCTACATTGATAATAATAACTTGAATTCCACATGTGTATGTCTGTGACTAAAATACCCATTTCATTAATAACATGACAGTGTTGGAAAAACACCTTTTCAGACCTGTGCCAAGGTAAAAAATAGCTCCCTCCGCTGATTGCAGATTAGATTTCTCAGCACTTTATATCTGTTATAATCTGAAAGGCAGCCCTGATGCAAGAGGGTCACATACTGTAGCCAGCTGCAGGATATATACTGTAGTACACAGTGTGGAAAATAGACCTCGAGCCTTGTAGGAATAACATAGTGTTCATTTCACAGCACATAGGTAATGCATTTTTCCTGCATTCAAAGGTAATTGCAATTGGGGCTTTGATAGATTCCAGACCTTTGGTGGGAGCTGTGTGTGTGTGTGTATGTGTGCGCACACACACACATACTTGCTTGGATACATAACTGCTCTTAATGCTTTTATTTAGCCAAAGAAATACAAATGATGTAATTTGTATTTGTAAAATATCTCTTTGCAGATGTTGTAATATATTTTGGTTTCTTTGATATACTGACTGCCAGAAGAGTTGGAAGGAGCGCCCTGGCTGCAAACAATAGATCATTGATGCCTCTCTGTCCTCTTTTTCAACCTGTCAGTCCATTTCCTTGTTATGTACTGGCCTGAGGAGCACTTGGCAAAATGAGAGGCGTTCAGCCAGTCTTTTCCCCCCCTGATTTTCCCCTCAGACATAACTCAGGGGAAGCTGTTGTTACATCTGACGTGTCAGAGGATAATATCTACAGTTAACATAAGCAGAGACACAGAATCACTGTGGACCAATGTATTGGGTGCAACCTTTATTGAGCTTGCTAAAGATTATTATTGACTGTGAGAAAGGACATCCGAGTAGATGGAGGCAAAGCTAGATAAATAAATGTAACCTGATATTTCAGTATTCAGCTTTCATGAGGAGCAAAGGTGAATGTATTGCTTCATCACTATGACAGGCAAGGTTTTAAACTAATGAAACCATTGCGAAATAGTTTCTTTATTAATTTTGTTGTCATTCAATAGTCTTCTCACTGTTTTATCATACTGTATACAATATACAAAGGACTCATATTGGACTCTTTTTTTTTCTCACAGTAATATGACAGAGAGAAACTAAATTATGGAGTGACCAGTGAACATAAAGTTGTTATCGGAGCGAGTAGATATTCTCCATTGAAGTCCTAATCTTTCCTGTGACTTACAAACACTATGTGCTGCATTACACTGATTACAGCTCTGGTGGTAAAGCGGAGCGTTTGCCACATCAGAAGTCATGTTCTGTAATCTGGAATGAATACGTTTAAAGCCAAGCTGGTCGCAGTTTTATCAGGAATTACCTGCTTGTTTAGCCAGATACTGTGTGTGTCACATGAATAACACAGCAGCCTTGTGAAAACAGTTTGTGCTGGTGCGAGCTGGGGAACTTCAGACTGAGATCATTAGGGGGTTGCGGAGAGAAAACAATTGTTAGTGGTTGTTTTCTTTTTTGTGGTGCCGTTAGAATGTGTAATCACAACTAAGTGCTGGGAGAATTTCCTACAGTTTGTGTTTCTGGGACTTGCTTTTGTGTCTTCAGTACGCTTTATATCAATGACAGAACATAAACAAGAAATCTGAACAGATGGCGCTGGTTTTTAATGACATATTGCTTTCTGTAAAGTCTCTCCCTAAGCCACAGACTCAAACGTCTCCCCTTGGGGAGTGCACCGCTCTAGTTGTTATCATCCGCTGCTAATGTCACTCTTTTCTTTGTCACATTGTCGAGTCCTCCAGCTAAATAAACGTAATGTAAATTGAGTATTGTGCTGGATGTAATTATTGAAAAGGGGTTCCAGTTGGCTTAACTCTACGGGCTGTTTATTTAAAGCCCTCCTCCTCCTCTGTACAGATCTGATGATAGAGAGAGAGAGAGATGGAGAAAGAGAGGTTCTTATATAATGACAGGAATTCACAATGGAGCCATGCTGAATGACAACCCCCCCCCCCCCCAAACAAACATCCCCCCTTCTCTTCCTCATTACAGTTTTTTACTATGGGGAAACATGCCTGTCTCAAATAGCCTCTAGTATTATTCCTTTTCCCCACTCCTGCTCTTTTTGTGTTTCATTCTTTTACTGAAAACATATTAAATCATGTTTCCTTTTCGCAGCATGAACCTTGAGAAATAAGTCTGAGTAGATAATGAGAGGCCCTTCTTTGAGGAAATACACACAGCAACTTTGATCTAGAATGGCATGTAATTCCTTTGCCTGACCCAATTCCCAATCTCCTGATAAGATGTTTTTTTTTTCCTCTCTCGCTCTCCCTCCTTTGCTCTAACCTTCCCGCAGAACTCACTCAAATGGGAACTTGCTGTCCCATTAAAGATACATTTAAAGCCAAACATGTCATCCATTTCATTCTGCACGAGGAGGATATGTGTGGTTGGAAACACCGTCCGCTACAGGCTGAACAACTCTCCTCATATCCCCTCTTTCTCCCCGTCCGTGACAACCTCTGAGATCTCCGATCACAGCTGCGCAATTGAGTTTGTGTCGGACAGAGCTGCGTGACAAATGAAAGTGGCCGTCATAGCAGATAGAGTATCATCACCTGGGTGTAAAAGCTTTTAAGCTCGCTTGAGGAGAGGGAGAGAGACATGGAGAGGGGTTTCAGTTGTTTGTGTAGCCCAAAAGGCAGCTGCATCGCTGCAACCAAAGATAGTTGATTAAATTTGCTCCCTGTGGTATTTGCACATTTCGAGGTTCTTGCAGAGCAGCTTGTTTTTTACTCTCAGAATTGACTGCGCCATAAGTGGATTGACCCCCAAAACCCAGCAGTAGTCTTTCATTAGTCAGGATGCAGCCGGGGACCAGACAGCGAACAGTGTTTAGGGCCAATCCATCACTACACAAAAGGGGATCAACACGGCGCAAACTGGTCTTCCTCATCTTAAGGGACATCAAACCTCGTAGTAATCACGTTTTCAATTTCTATATCACATGACTAGGATTATTCCGAGGGGCCAAAGCTGTACGTTTAACTTCCTCTCCGGCACAAACGTATGCCCCTTTAAAGCTTTTTGTGATAGCTCATTTGTTACCAAGGCCCCCGTTGTTTTTTTGATAGTCAAAAGAACCAATTTGGGTTTTTGACAAGGAGTCCCTCTGAATAATTCCTTCATGTAATACAGGACCTATTAAATGCAAACTTTTCAATCTGGCAATCAATAAGGCAGGCAGCTTTCCCTGGCCCCGTGCCAGACACATTAGGGCTGCAAGCGATGGTTGCTAGGGAGCTGAGCCTGCTCAGGGGAAAGAATGTTTAATGTAATAGAATCACATAAATCAACTGGAGGAAAGTGCTTGTGTTGTTTATTCTCTTCTCCTCTCTTCTCTCCTCTCTGTTTAACTGAAAACATTTAATATGGGTGTGTGTTTTTTGAAAATGTAGTACAGACATTTTTTTTTCCTCCCCCCCTTCTGTCAACCACAAGAACATCTGGGGTGGAATTAAGCTGAGGGAAGTTGAATTTTCTCAGTGTTTGTGTGTGTGTGTGTGTGTGTGTGTGTGTGTGTGTGTGTGTGTGTGTGTGTGTGTGTGTGTGTGTGTGTGTGTGTGTGTGTGTACACTTCTTTTGAGTGTCAGTATGTGTGCGTGTGTGTGCACGCTTGTTTTTGAACCCATAGCTGTGTGTCCTCAATCCCTGTCTCACACTTGAATAAATTGAGGTGAAAATTATATAAATGTTTTTCCTTCTTTCCTTTTTTTCTTTCTTTGTCACAAGCCACTGCCCCACCCTGCTGAAATGAATGGGGCACTTTAGTGCTTTACTATAATTAAGAACAGGAGCCAGCATGCATGTAGGGCTCTCTTTCTCTCTCTTTCTATTTATCACTCCCTGTGAGTGTTACGCTCCCTCTCTCTGCCCTATGTACAGTTTCAGTAGAACATTTCCTCTGGGTGTTAGTGCCCTTTTGTGGGAATATGATTATCTTAGAAGAAATAGTGCACAGTCGTGGCCTGTGAATGTAAAAGCCAGATCTCTCTTAAAGTCATACTCCAGCTATTGTATATTAAAAACACAGATTTTTTTAAATATCAGATGCAAAAGAAATTGTCCAGCAGATGTGATTGGCTTGAACTTTGACAGGAACAAATTATGAATCTCCATGGAAACTTCTCAAACAAGTCCTGAAGCATAAACACTAATCCACTCTACTTTTATTTGTAAACTCATATTTTCACAGAAATACGACTAAATACACGGCTAGTATTCCATTATTCTGCTCCTGGGTTTGTCACTTAAACTGTAACTTCCTCAATAAACACAACAACAGACTCAGCCATGCTTTACAGAGTTGTGTATTGAAATTGAAATATGCTGGTAAAGTAGTATAAATGTTTGGACCGCACTGAGTTTACAAATGGATAGTAAATAAGTGGATGACACTGCTGGGAAGTTTCAATGGAAATTTGTTTTATTTCCACCCTGAGAGCTTATCAGTGGAATATATTGAAACCATGTGTTAGCAAACATTTCCATCTTTACACATTCAGTCATGTAGCAGCAATAGCATTCCTTTTGTGACGTGTTTTCTGGCCACCTGGTAAATGTAATTTCAATATTCACTACTCTTTTTGCTCTGGTTTGGTCAACATCAACACCTGAGAAAAACTCTCTTAAGCTGCTAACCAGCTAGTTGTTAACTGGTTCCGTCTGCTACATGGTGCAGAGCAGGTGGTGCATAGTGGATTTTTAGGACTGTTTTGCTGAAAACGGGGCTCATGAGAGTCAAGAAAGTGAACCAAACAGTGAAGTTGTGGACTGTAAAACCAAAACAATGAGCTGAAAAATGCTGAAACAATCCATAAAGCTGATGCAGTCGGCTGATAATCCATTTAATCCATTGTTAATATAGTGTATAGACATCGATTAGTGCAGCTTGATCATGATGATATATCAATAAAGGAAAAAGCATAATAATAAGAAAGACTTTAGTGGGGGTATTTCACACAAATGATGATACTATCATGATATTTATTTCAGCCACATCACCCCATTTGATCCTCAAAAGATATATTAAAGACATTCCTCCATAAAGAGCTGTGTGTTGTGTAGATAATGTCTGTTTGTGTCTGAGAGCACAGTTTGCAGCTATGAGCAGGGGAAAGGCTAGTCTGTCAGCTGTGACTGATGTGATGTTGATGACGGACAGCCACTGAGTCATTTGCAAAACCCAGTATTTTATTCAATACAGATCCGTTAAACACGTCTGAAATATTATTCCAATTCTTCTCCCTCTGAGCAAAAATAGGCTGAGTGTTCGTGACACACTGTGTGATCGCTCTGCTTTGTCTTACACCAATACAGCGATTTATTGATGCCGCGTCCTCCGCATGATTAATGGGATTGTGTTTACAGCACAGACTAGCTTGCAATTAGCGAAATGTTCCAGCACATTTTGTTTCATCCAACATGTAGTAGTCATTCACAGATTGGACAAGCGATGAATCATGCAAATTCAATGAATTTGTTTCATTGTTTAATTTAATTTCTCTCTTCGTTGGAACCACAAGTATGGCGCCCTCATCCCCCCACCCCGCATCATTTCCATTCGGTGTCACTGACAGATGCTGTTCCCTCTTTATTTGGTCAGGTTTCAATAACATGAAACCAATAGCCAGATCGGGCGCCTGCTGCTGCTTATATGGACCCCTCTCAGTGTCACGTCCCCTCATTGACAAGTGAGAAAGAGAGAGAATGCGGATGAATCAGAGATGTGTTATATATTATGAGAATGGGCTAAATGGAAACAGGGCAACCTCAGAGATCAATACAGAGCAGAGAGTCTGCAGAACGGAGTGAGAATACCAAACGAGAACCTTCTCCTCTCAACGCTTCCCACTTTTATCGTCTCCCTCTTTTCTTCCCCAATGTGTTACTTCATGCTTTTTTATTTTTTTTAATAAAGCTTTTAACTTTGCTTTGGAGTTAAAAAAAACCCCCAAAAAACATGAAAGTGACATTATTGGCTCTGGGTAACATGCCTTGCCATTTCTTGCCAACCCCACAAAAGCTGCAGGGGGATCCAGTAAATGCCTTGGCCGAGCAGATAATGTGGAAATGTTGACAACAGCAAATTTTAGCCGAGTGAGTGATTTAAGGACTACAGCGGGTGACAGCGAGCATGAGAATAATGGTTTTCAGCTTTCTCCTGCTCGTCTGTGACAAGAGAAATGAGCATACTTGCCTGAAAGATCTTGTCAGAGCTTGTGGGCAGTTTGAATATGTTTAAGCTTGGTTGAATGTAAATGACACAGTTTATGTGAGTCACATTTCTGTTTTTTTTAATTAGCCAGCACAGTTCTGCTTTTAACTGTCAGCAGCCCTCATATCACGACTACTTCTTAGTCCCAATTTGCTAAGCTGCTGTAGAAATTCTCCAATGAAAGCAGAGGATCTCAGAGATTCAGCAGTGGATTGCCCTTTTTTATTTTTCTGGATTGGAATTCAATGATATCAATGATGTTTCATCTGACATTGCAATAGCTATTCATCCAGCAGAGCAGCTGCTTCAACCGCAACTAATGAGTTTCATGTCCTATGCACATTTCTGAAATTCTGATTATGATGAGTAATTTATCATGCTTGTTATGGAAGAGAATAATTTTTTCCATCGGAGTAATTACACAACATATCCTTTAATTCTCTCTGGTATAATACAGTGCCAGAGCGTATACTCCTGTCTCCCTCACATACAGTGTGTCTGCAGTACTTAAGTGTTTTTCTTTAAAGCGAGAGCTGGAATATTTCCCTCGAAAATATCAAATCCATCCTGCGTCGTTAAATATAATTTTGTCATCTTTATCAGCCAAATATTGTGGGCATATATTACTCCATTTTAATTTTACTATGTTGGAGTAGATTGAGATCTGTATTTTACTGTGCAGAGTGTCTCATGGCAGCTGCTGTAGCTAATGACTTTACCAGTCTGCTGTGAATTGCAGCAGTGTAGTCCAATATTTGTGTTTTTAAAAGGACTATATTTTCACTTTTGCGAGTTTTAGCACATTATTTAAGTCCCCTGGACTTGACATCTACACCACATGTATTTAAGTGTATTATCCTCATTATTGTTTTATTCAGGGCTATTGTGTTTATTATTTTTACGATCAATTGAACAATTGTTTCATTGACTCCATCAATTTTGAGTCAATTTGCCTGCTTTGTCTGGATATTCAATTGAGGACATTCAATTTCAAGAAAAGCAGCAAATCCTACCCATTTGACATGATGTTTATAAGTGTAATTTCTGCTCAATAAGTCACCTAAATAGTCCTCAAAAAAGCCTTTCATTCAGCTAGTTGTTTCAGCACTTGTTTCATTTCATGCTAGCGCAACAAGAAAATCACTTTGCAAAGACTTGAAACCTGGTTTCATTGAAATGCTTTTGTGAGTGATTGATTTGTGTGATTTTGAAATACGATGACGTGATCAAGGTTTCCAAGAAAAGAGGACAGTTGGCTGCTGAAAGCATCTAATTCATGAGAATTAGAAAGACAGGAAGCAGTCACTGATGTTGCAAAAAAAAAACATAGCATTTATTCTCTGTGATGTATTACTAAATGTATTATTAGCAACATTTAAGTCTTTGCAAGTCGATTTTTGAATCTTGTGAATAGAAACAACGGCTGCCTGGAAGCCAGTAAATCAATACAATCAAATCTAGCAGTATTGTCTTTGACCTTTTTTTCTGCTGTACAATTTTTTTTCACACATCTTCAAAGATGTGTGAAAAGTATAAAAACAAAAACTCTGCTGTGTAATGACTCATTTTGTTCTTGGTTAGTGCTTTGCTCTCCATCTCTGCTTGTAAAGTTTTGGATTAAAAGAGGTGCTGGAGGAAGAATATTGCTGCACCTGAGTGACAGATGTTTGTATGCTTTTGTTTTTGTAAAGAAAATCAACAGATATAGATTTCTTTGAGTTTGTTTCCCTTTCATTTGTGTGGCATCTGTCTTATCCCCTGGGTCGTGCTTCATAACAAAGCACAATCCTACAAAGCCACATCAGTAACATACTGTATTGATTCACTGTAGTTCCTTCAATGCCACATTTGGTCAAAAGCGCTGGTATGTTTCTATGAATAAAGAAAGTGTGGCCGTGTAAAACCTCTATGTTACTAACTGATGGGATTTTCAAGGTATTCCAGGCCACAGATGAGTTTAGCAAACAGTCCCTTTCATATAACTGTCGTCCTGACATCAGGGGTTGAATGGATTAAATCTCCAGTAGCAACACACAGTCATTGGTCCTGACCCGTTGCACGAGCAGTTCCATTATTTCTGGATTTTTACTCTAGTCATGTAATGCCTGTCTCTGAAAATGTGAAAAAAATAGGACTCTTGCTCGCATTTTTATTTGCATATTACAAAACTGTTTCAGTCATGCTTCTTTAATCTTGGGAATTTTAGTAAGATCAGCCGCACATCCTGTCATCTCTAGACACAGTGAAACTCATTCATGCCTTTGTCACATCCTGGTTACGTTATTGTAATGCACTTTTTATTTGAGTAACTCCGTCATCCTTGGAGGGTCTACAGCTTGAACAAAGTTCTGCTGCCAGACTACTAAATAGGACTAGAGTTATGCTAATATCCCTCCTGCTTCTGTTTCATTCGATCAGTGCATTTCAGAATTGATTTTTAAAATTGGCGTATTATGGAAGAGCTGCAATCTACAGTATTTTGCTGGAGCCGTAGAGTAGTAGAAGCTAGTTGAAGACACAGTAACAACAGCAACAATAGAAGAAGCAATAACAACAAGATATTACAAAGCAGATCAAGGTCTTTTGAGATCTCTGTCTGTCTAATCAAAGAGAGAGAAAGCTTTTTGAAAAGATATAGCCTTGCTTTTATACAGAAAACATTATTAAATTAAATAAGTGCTACTTTAATGCTTGTACAGAGCATCTAATGTACGGTTTAGTACTTAATATTGTACTTTACTTTCAGTATACTTTTATCAGTTTACTGTTTGTTGTTTATTGTATTAGAATGTATTGAGTGCTGCACGGACTGAGTGGTTATAACGTCAGCTGTCCTGCAGAGCAGTTCTGACCCTGACACTATTGTAGTTTATGAGGTCAGGAGCTTTACAGTGTGTTCTGAAAATAATCGGCCACACCACAGCTGTTTGATCAACACGCTGCAGTGAGAGGTCTGACAGACACAGACAGAGAAAATAGATCCTGAGAGAGAGAGAGAGAGAGAAACAAATTGCATAATGTTCTCAGTGTCTACCAGGTCTCTATTGGTGCAGCCACAGCCCCGACCAATTAGAAACCTCAGGTAATGATAAGTCGCCCTTTATTTTGAAAGGTCGGGCTGTGAGAACAAAGGGATTTTGGGGTGTATATATATGTATATATACTCAATGTACATCACACGCACTAACGCACACACACACACACACACACACCGACATGCATACTTGACGCCTTTGTACTGTTATTAATGCCCGGCGGCTCTCTCTCCAAATTGAATCTAATCAAGTGAAATGCTCGCGAGGTTCCTCGGCTAGAAAGAGCAGGTCTGACGGTGACCGCTTACAATAAAATCCCTGACATTTTGAAACAAGGCTTGCTCTACCTCTGAGCTGTAATTGCATACGACAACAACTCACACAATCTTTGATGAATGTGTGTGTGTGCCTGCAGGGTGATATGCATGTATGCTGGAATATGTGTGTTTATACAGCTGTGCGCTTAGTGTCATCCACCTCCACATATAGGCTCTCTGTGTGTGACTGTGTGCGTGTTGGATGAATGGTTTTAATAATTTCTTTTGAAGTGGTCGTCATATTGGAGTATAGTGGAACTAATTACGCTGATTGTCGGGAATACAGCTGCTGTTAGTATGAATGGCGTCCTTCCTGCCCTGTTTTCTTCGGCACATTTTAGCCTCCAGCTCGATACAATAACACCAAAGAGGGGAAAAATGCATTTTTTTTTTTGTATGCCTGTTTTGACTTCAGAGTGTCAAGGTGAAAAGCTTGCTAGTTAGCCACCCCTGAAATATTAACTTACCAGCAGAAATTCCCATGAATGTCAAGCCAAGGGCTTTGTAAAAGCAGACAGGACAGTGAATAATTCATGTAGAAATTGTGTTTCAAACTGCCTGACTCTGCTTCATCAACCGTTTGAACCGTGTAGTCGGCTTCGTGAGCTAGAAAAATATTAGCACTCTACTTTCAAACAACAGTCTCTGAAAGCAAACCGGTCTACACAATGTGACAGTGACTGGAGCTTTAGGGAACAATGAACATGCATAATTTGTCTATCTATCATGATTTGGCACATTTCCAGTCATTGTGCAATACTGTATTGTGTTGTATCAAATCTGCAGAGGTTATGTGTCATTTTATTATCATATAATCACCGTAAACAACACACCTATGAGAGCGTTGGACCAGAGAAACTATTTTACCATATTGTATTTTGTCATATAAATACACCTTATATTCATGTATGGTATTATATAAGAGGAAAACAATTAGTCAATTATTAAATATGTAAATCAACAGAAAAATTAATCAGAAACAGTGCTTTTAAAATAATTCCTTAACCATGTGAGTAATGTTTTTTTAAAAGTCAGTGATATCAGCTTCCCAAATGTCAAAATCTGAAGTTTTTTTAGTCTTCTATGATATTAAAGTGAATATTTTGTTGTTTTGGACTGTTGGTCTGACAAAACAACAGAACTTTGTAGAATGTTACATGTTTTCTATTTCCTGATATTTTATGAACTGAGCAACTAATTAATTTAACGAGAAACTAATTGACAGATTAATTGATTATGAAAATATGCATACATTGCAGTGCTATATATTGTATTGTATGAAATATCTCTTTGTGTATTATGCTACATGTCATGTCATTTCCCTTTTGTGTTTATGGTGAGTAAGATTTAATCCTGTTTAATGGCCAGAGTGTTAAACATTATAGGCTGACAGGAATAATGAGATTTAGTTCAACATAGAGCTCATGAAAAGTAACACGAGGGAAGCACTCGGTCCATTATCATCTTTAAAAAATGGGAAATGTCTCTTCCAAACTTTTAGATTGTCTCATTAAAGTATTTACTCTCCTTAAATGTCTTATTAAACCAGTTTCATCTCCTGCTGGATAAAACATAATAATTGAGCATGAAGTCAGTTATAGATTATTATGTTTTTGTTACTGCGCGTGGGTGTTAGGAGATGTTCTGTTAAAGTTAATTAATGTCATTTTTTTGGCCTTAACAACTTACTCTGTTATTTGTAGAACATCCACATATAGACAACACTGAGAAGAGATATAAGCTAAATGAAGAGAATACATTCATTATCATTTATAGTCTGCTGGTTCTGTATTTGTGATAGAAGCAATTATTATGCAAAAGTAAATGACATGAACAGATATGGTTAATATACAAACTAAAGATGGTCTTGATATTTCATGATATAGTCAATGTCTTCAAGATTTTCCCATGAAGACACAAACAAACTAGCCAAGTGAAAATAATACAAGCGTCACTGTCACAGCTGGTTAAAAAAACAAACATTACAGAGCACTTAGTTTATCATCCAGTCCTGTAAATGTATTTGGAAGGTTTTAGTGTCGGTTTAATATTAACACTTTGATTGGTCTATCTGCATTTCTTCCTGTTTTTTATGGGAGTGCATGATGTCAGCTCAGCCTGTACTTCCTGTCCAGAGGTTTTCTTTGCCAGTTAGTTGTCAGTCACAGAAGATAATGCCTCAATCAAACTATACTGTCAATGAAATATAAATAACACACCCACATCAGAAACAACACACCCAATGTGGTGGTAAAGTAATGGGAGGTTTCCCTACCACCTGATTAAAACTGTGAGTCTTGTTATCATCCAACTGTGCCAGATTATTATTATTATTATTATTATTATTATTATTATTACACTAGAGGCCATAAATCTTAAAGCTGTTATTATTACTTCAAACTTGCCAATCAGAATATCAAGGATCTAGAGCTGTTGTCATGCATTTCAAACATGCAGCCCGACAACACTAACTATTTGTACTGTTCACATGAAAGGGTGTTATGTCAGTTTTAATGAAATGTATTATTACCATGAGGAAAGTGTGTGAAACTTTTTTTAGAGCATGTTTCTTCCTGAATGTGATGATTTTCCTGAAACACGTAGAGAAATCTTCCAAGGAATTATTGAAAATTCACGAAAATAAAATCAATGTTTTTGGCATCTCTCACAACAATGTGTACATAAAAAGTTTCCCCGTTGTTGGATTTTTAAAATGAAATTGTTTCATATTTACCCTCTTGAGATTTATGTGGTACTAAGCAAAAGTGACGGTACAAAATAACACTAAGTCTTAAAATCTCAAACATTACAATCAACCTTGCATTTAAAGGCCAATAGTGGGAAGTAAAAGGGATAATATTCACAGCACACTGGCAGTAAATGTGTCAGAATATAATAGTAGCCAAAAAATTATCTATGAGAGAAAAATAAAGTAATAAAATCTGAGGAGAAATAGTGGAGTGAATGTGTCATGTAAAATTAAATGCTGCCATTCTCTACAAATCTTAAAGGAGCACTTGGGAAACAAAATTCTCTCTATTTCCCATGCAAATATTTCCTTTATTTAACGTTCATGTCTGTTTTCTGTGTGTTTTTCAGGCCAGGAGGAGGATGGACGGAAGGTTTTGGTGCTCAGTTACCCCCAGTATTGCCGATTCCGCTCGGTGTTGGCGCGGCTCAGAGAGCAGCCGTCCTCTCTGCTCATAGACCACACGGTGCTAGCGCTGGGTGGCATCGCTGCGTTGGGTGGCAGCACGAGGATCCTGTACTGCCGGGACACCTTTGAACATCCGGCCCTGCTGCAGAACGAGAGCATCTGTGACGAGTTTGGTGAGTTTGGCAGTTGCCGATTTTTTTTTATTTTATTGTAGCCTTTCGATAGTTATCATATTAACTCATCTGCAATGCCAACAGCCATTACAGTGGCAGTTTATGGCGTTTGGAGTGTTGAACATTGAGCCCATGAAAAATCGAACTACTCATGTCCTGAGCTCTGGACGTAAGCACGCACTTAAAACTCATTCTCACAGTACGGTTCATCTCAGAGTTTCAATTATGTCATTTTTGGTTACCATGACCATTTGTGGAAGTCTGCTTTTTGTGGAAAAATGGACAGTGTTTGCTCTTCTTGGGCCAAGCAATTTGACAACAGAAAATGTACTTGAGCCAGTTTGGAATTCTAGTTTGTGTAGTGGCTGACTGTCAAAATGAAAACTACCATTCGAGTTTCAAAGCCAAATACAGTACAGTTGCTGTCCTGTGAGAAACATGTACATGATAAAACTGAATTTCATGAGCTGAGAGAAACAGCCCTGTTTACAGTTTTCTGTCAATGCAATGAGCCCCCATATCATGTTACACATCACAGTCTGTTCACAGGTCTTAGGGAGAACCACGGCACATGAGAAGAAAATTGTATAATCCTTTTGTGGCACAAGAAAGAGTTGTTTGAAATAATATAAATTGCCTCAGGTGAAGTCATTTGAGTCAGCATTAGTTATGTGTACAACATGGACTACAAGTTTGAAAAGGGGAAAAAAACCTGGGGAGTGCTGAATTAGAAAGAGGTGAGCTGCCTGCAGCTAGCGTATTGAGGCTACATTAGCCACTACTAAAATAACAAACATTAATATCCAACAGAGCTGTTTGTGGTCAGCTTGCTTTGTTGGTAATGTAGGCGTATAAAAAAGACCATATGTGGTTTTGCTGTATGAATTTTTATCCTTTTTTTTGTCTGTTGTGAGTCAGTGTTATAGGAGTGCAAAGCTAAATCGGCGGTGTATTCTTTTATATGGTGTATTTAGCTAAAGAAGTTAAAACAATTTCCTATTTCATAAAAGGACACTTGATCCTTACTTTTTCTAAACAAAATCACCAGATTTGGAGAGACAGCTACAAAACAACCTTCGACTCAGGAGGCTTTAATAATACCATATTATGTCACTTGGTTTGCCTTGGAAATCAAATGAATGTAACAAAGACAAAAGAGTGAAAAACAGAAATTGGTATTACTATATTTGTTGTTTATTTTTGGCTATGAGGACGTTCATGCTTAATTTTCCTTCACTGTAATTTGGATTTATGTTTATATCATAAATTTATGTGCTGTGGTCTGATTTCACTTGTCACTGCTTTGTTCCTTATAACTCTTTTATTTGTCCTTTTTAGTCTTTTATTGACACAATGAATGAAAGCCATCTACACTGAACAAGCTTTTGAACAACACTCGTTTGTTTTAGTTAATTCAGACTAAATTACAGATTATAATATGACTGATCATCATTTGCTCTCAATATGTTCTTTCTCATTATTCCCAGAGGGGTCTTTAAGTTTTTCGAAACACAAGTGACCGCCATTCGAACGCCCTCACCAGTCACACCTATGAAAAACATTTTGTGGTTCCAGTGAGGAATTTTGAAGTGCTCGAACATGTCTATTTGCCTTTCACTGGGCTTTCCCCACCGCTCATAAATCCACACATTTTATTAACCCCGAGCTGGGCTAAAACAAAGCAGTAATGTGATTCATCTCTCTTTATATTTCCTCTGCTCAGTAGCACAGTGGAGCTCAGCGGGCTCTTGTGCAGCATCAATTTGACATTCACAGTAACGGCTCCTCTGGTCAAAAGTCATTGTTTTTTCTTTTCCTGTAAATTTGCCAGTAGGTAATTGCATTTTAAGAGCGCAGCAGAGGTGAGACCAGAAGGGAAAACTGTTTTAAGGCATTGGAAAATAAGTTATGAATAGTAACGCTAACATCCTGTGGCTGCTATTGCTCATTCACTTGGCTGAATAATGCCATTCCTCTGTGAGCCACATTTAAGCTAAAGGTTTATTTTCAGAACCCAAGGGAGTTCTTTTATTTTTTTGACTAGGGCAACCAGATTTCTAATGTTATTCACATAAAGGTTTACTAGGTTTGGAGCAGGCTTTTATTTCCGCTTGAATTGCTGCTAGGTGATTTGTTTAAAAAACAGCAGAGGTAAGTAATTTCCATCACTCTGCCAAGTGAACTAAGACCCTCAAGGGTGTCTTTCTTATATTCACAAACACACACATGAATGTTTGCACATATGTGCTTAGAAACATACACAACCACTGAGCAAAGTTCTCCTGCCATTTACAGGCTGCATATGAAAAAAACGCAGCTATAAACGCCATATTAAATCCACCTTTATTAGGATAAATACCAGCACTGTGGACACATAAGAAGTAATACTGTGCGGCTGTGAAATATTAAAAAGTTAAAATTGATCTGGGGAACAATTTTAGGACTTTCTTCTGGGCTTCTTTCGATGCTAATTCTGACCTTTTGAATTCAGTCAAATCTGCTGTGGCAGCTCTAATAGCCGTCCGTCTTGTCTAGGCTAATTCATAAAAGTGTGTCAGGCTACCTCAGGGGGTAGAAAAGGCTCAGGGAGAGAAGAAAATAAAAAAAGAAGTGCTGTGGCAAAAATTCAGCAAGCCTGTTGGTACAGTATTGTGTGAAATGTAGCCATCAGATGAAAGCCTGCTGGTCTATTTTTGATAGTCTGGTTCTGGTTTCAACACAGCACTGCAGTAGGTGTACAAACAGCATAATCACGTACAGATTTATTATATAAACAGCAGCATATCTTTATTCAAGCGTGTGCCGTGTGCGCCTGCTAGGATGTATTTTTTTTGGAGGTGAGCAGTGAAACATCAACATGCTCCGGCTCCTGTGTACATAATGACTTTGATATCTTCCGTGTTTGTTCTCACTTTACTGGATGATGTAAGGTCGTCACTCGTATGACAGTGACAGTTGTCTGAGTCTGTGTTTTATCCAACTCGATCTATATTCATGTGTTTTTTCGTCCACGTCGCCGCTGTGCTTTTGAACCAGCTCGAGCAAAAACTGCAGTTGCGTCAGTTACCAGATCTTAAGTCCTGTGATCCATATTCATGTTCAGCATCCCCTGTCACCCCTGCAGCTGCTGCCCTCACGGGGAATGACACAGTTTTTGTTTATAATTATCGCGCCATTCTCTGCCAGCGTGGATTGATTATACCCATGCTACTCTGTGTCCCCAATATCATTTCTCGCCAGGAGGAATATTACCACTGCTTACAATCGCACAAGAGGAAATGTTAGTTGTACAGGAGACCTCACTTTTCACACAGTGCTTATAGTAGGCAGAGTGACATACAGAATGAAAAACAAGCTCTTATATAAACCTAAGGATAAAGGTCTTACATATTGTACAGTACTGTAATAATATTGGCACTACTGAGGCTCCTCTGCTGTGAGAAGATACAGAAATAGTTTGAGTGGGCCAGGCCTTTGCCGCGCTGAATGACAGATGACGAGGTTCAAGGTTTTGTTATTAGCCTGAATGGTTCTGTCGAGTATTACTCACATTCTTCTGGCATGGATACTAAAAAGCGATAACATAAACATGTTTCAGCTCAACCTAGAGGTGCGGTATATATGATATATTTAAAAAACAGCTACTCATTTAGGCGTCTGTTCAGGAAAATATTATGACCAACATATTTCCCATATTCTCTAATGCTGAAGTTATTCTCCCAAACTGCTGACCTTCCCCTCCCCCACTTCTCCAGAAACCTAACCCTCCTTATGTGCACATTGCCTAAAACAACAGTATTTTGAAAGTTAGTGAGGCAATCAAGTTTGAGGCAAAGCAGTGGAGTGGAGCGCCCCCCCCTCTTCCTCTCTTTCTCTTGCTATTTTTCATTTGTCCTATATTCCCCAGGTCTCTTCCTTGGCACAGAAACTATATATTTCCTGCTCAGCTCAGTGTGTTTTGTTTGAAATATCTCTCACTCTGTGATGGTTTGATTTTTTTATTAAAAAGAAACATATTCAGTGCAATCCTTTGGAATCCTTTTTTTGTAATCCCCGAGGGTAGGAGGGGTAAAAAGTCATGGCTTCAATATATTAACATTGTCCAGATGCACTGATCACAAACAGAATTATACTATTCTATTTTTGTAATGTGTTGCACGTGTGCTAGTTTGGTACATCTGTGGCTTCTCTGTGTGCATTTACGAGGGTGTTTTCTGCATGTTTGAGTTAGTTGCATCCGTGTTTGACAGGGGGAAAAAAAAGATTTCCTGTTCAGTCACTCGTCCTCAAACAGAAACTGATACTGAAATATACTTCACTGGAGTAAAAGGGGGGAAAAGGAAAATCTGAAAACCAGTAAACACGCTAAAATTCGAAACTTGTACTGTGAGATAATATCTTTAAAAAACAGGCAGTCCTGCTAGCCTGATTGGGTTGGGTCACCAGATGAACCTACAGTATGATGTCATTGTTTCCACAACTTGAACCACTTTCTCGCTCGCTCTTTAAACATGAAATCAGATTAGATGTAATATGCATAGGCCGGTATCGTCCCATGACAGCCCCGTCTGTTAATGTAATAGGCAAACTGCTTGCTAAGCTCGTGTTTTCCCATCTCCTCTGCAGATTTGTGTTAACCACCAGCCCATGAATTTTTCATTGTCCATATGTCGATGGTATACAGAGGCCATAGAGGAGAAATTTAGAGGAGAAAAGAGCACACACTATAGCTCTACAGTCACATTTCATAATCAGGACATGGACTCTTTATAACAACAAACTAAACATCTGGTGAAAAGCCTCTTGTTTAGTACATTGTGATCCTCTTAAACATCTGTAAAATTATGGTTTTACACAAAATAAAAAAATCCGCTATAGGCTGCTCTTACACAGCATACAGTATAACTTAACATGCCATGCTATGTGAGCAGCATTACCACACTGTGAGCAGGATGTGTCTTATTTATCGCTCTAATATTCATGGTATGCACAGGCTGGATTGATGCCACAGTGCTATTTTAACTGAAAGCACTTTCCTCTATTGGCATCAGCAACATTAGAACGACTCTTCGGCTGAATGAGGCTCACGCTTCCTGATCATCCCTATTATTTCATTAGTAACATACTAGCTCGACACATATCGCTTTGAATTGCTGCTAATCTATTTATAGCAAACAGCGCAAAGGGATAAATAAGCATCTGGCTTTAGGTGAGACTCTTTTCAGAAGTCTGGACCTGTTATTTAAAATGCAGAAGTGTCTCAGTGTCTGGTTCAGTTACAGGATAATAACATAGTGAGATCTTTATTTACCCTGGGTTTTGTCACTCAGGCCACATACTTTCTACCCTCTGATATGCAGAGGATGTGCGTGCAGCATCAGAGGGAGACTGCAGTCACTACTTAAAGCTGAAAGAATTCAAGAAAATTATAATAAATAGAAGTAAACAATGATCATTTATAGAAGAAAATATTATTGCTTTTGATGATTGTTTTAATATAGTTCATATTTTTCAAAAAATAATGCTAGAATTGAACAATCCAATATTCAATAAAGATAAGACAGTGTTCTTTGTAGTGTGGATTCCTTCTTTAAGTAGGGATTATGTATTAATACCACAGTCATTTACACAGCATTTCTGTTTATTTCTGTCATCATAGACTATATGGTTTTGTGGAAAGCAGGATATTAGCAATATCATGGAAATGTGTTATTTTCTTATATTTATATAATCATGTTAAGGGCAGGAAATAACGTTTACACACTTTGAGTTTAGTCTGAAAACCAAACCTACGCCCTTGGATATTTATTTATATTAGAGATTTCCTCCCTTTTCAACATTTTTTTCATTTCACTTGAGAATGAAAATCTGTTTTCAGTAACATTAAATCTACTTTATGTAGGTGATCCAACACAGTCAAACATTTAGTGAGCTTTTTATTGTCACACTATCATTATATGTTATTGCAGCTGTCAGTGTGTTCAAACTCGTTCCCTGTTGCTGCATTTTCAGAAACTCTGAGATCCATGGTTTATGAGTTAATCTGACAAGTAGGAACAGTTTTAAATGAAAGTAACCACCAAATTCACATTATCCTATTTGGTGTGAAGTTTTCTTCAAGGTATAATTTTCTGTCAACACGTTGTAGTTCATGAATGCAGTGTTTTCTTTTTGGTGGCAGAAGTTCAAACATTAGATGTCGGAGTGTCCTTAAACGTACCACCCTAGAGAGTTTTCAGACTTGTTCCTGCTTGCTAACTGGTAACACAAGATGTTAACATTGACAGAAAATAATAAAGGTGTTGAAATGTTGACTGTGAAGGATCATTCATCAAAAACATTTCATACCTCTGCATGTTGGTTTTCGTAGCAAATTAAAATGTCTCAAATGTATGATATCAATCAAAGAATTTATGTTGATGAAGTTCTTTGGTATGAGAACAGAGCTCCCTGAAAAGGAACAAAGTGATTAACCACTTTGACTTTGGCATGATGGTTACAAATCATTTGACAGGTCATTATCAGGCTTAGAAATAAGGAAAAAAAAAAAAGAGTTGTGTAATTTAAAACTCTGATAAACTGCATAGCATGTTATTAATTACTTTACACTTCAGCTGACCAGGCCGGCTTGACCTCATTCATTATGGCTAAGATGATTATTCCATTAATAAACTTGTCAGATGTGGAAGAGCCACCGTTAGTGAGCATGGTTTAAATCAAGCAAGATTATGATTTACATGATAAAAAGATACAGTGGGTTTGTAGCTGACAAAAAAATACGACATATTGAGAGTCATATTTTCACAAAATACCAGATGTGAGTGGTGATACAACCCCTGAATGTCCCTGATATAAATTACAGAACAGCATGTTGCAACCTGGAGTGAGCACGTCTGACTCATCAGTGTAACTGTAGACGCTGTTTACAAAGTCTGTCTCTGCCGGTGAGGCTGGTGTAGAAACAGCTCATGGGTTGCTGGGTTTAGTGTGGAGCACCTTTCCACATGTCTGCAGGTAGAGGCTTGTTGCCCGTTGTTGTTTCGGAAAAGGACCTTGTGTAATTTGAGTGACGTCAAAAAAGAAAAATCATTGTTGCACCACTTTGACGTGACGCAATAAAGTGAGGATTAAACTAGAAGTGATGATTGCGGTTGATGTTTCCAATTCCTTTTGTGGTTTTTTTCCTAATATGACGCAGACATTTCCTGGATGATAAAAGACACCCACAGTGTCACTGCTGCCAGCTGCTTTAGAAATGTATTGAATAAAGTGTTCCATTTTTATTTCTTTTTTGAACAGGCAGCTACTTTCATATTGATGAAAACTGAAAATACAAAGAGCAGGAGGAGAGCTTGTGGTGTTGTTTAAATGATTTAGCTTATTGGAATAAACTGACAAAAATACAATTCATTCGCACATAAACAAGAAAAAAAATTACCGTAAGATAAAAGTATCCATTGGCCTATTTTGTTATGGGGATGATGATTATTTATAATCAACATGGCTTAATGCTGCGTAGCTTTTCAAAAATGATAAAGTCCCCATGATTGGGCTCATTGGCCGACTCAATCCCATCAAGTGTAACTAGAGCGTGATCTATTAGAATACATATGTTTTATTGATGTATGGGCTTCGTGTTTATCCTGGCATTCATTTATTTATAGGTCGATGCTGTGATTTTTTTTTTCCTCCAGTAATGAATAGGATAAGCCTTGAAGCTTATCCACTGCTCCCTTTCATCTCTCTCTCTCTCTCTCTCTCTCCCCCATTTCCTCCCTCTCTCTCTCCCTCTCTCCAAAAGCCAAATTGAAATACTGTATTTTTAAAGCCCCAGTCCTACAAAGTTGTTGCTGCAGTCTGTCACTATCAATGATGCGGAAGCGTTTGAAGGTTATCCCGTTTTTAGCAAATCCCTCCACATTATGTAACTTTGACGATGTTTTACATTTGGCACTCTTGGAACAACGGGGTGCGTATTTGGGACAGTCCCTCTGCGGGCTCTTAACATTTCTTTGCAAAATGAGATTTATTTTTCAGTGTCCTCCCCTGGAACAATAGGCCATTAAGAGCTACTTGCCATAACTTGGGCACAAGCAGAAGCTGAAGTGACATGTTCTCTTGTCAGATATTTACAGCCTCTATTGTGTTGTAGTGTATTCATTTATTTTTGTCTTGAGTTACTACAGATAAAATGCTCACAGAGAGATATTTTGCCTCGTTGGAGTTCAGCCAACACTAACCAGGTTTTGTCTTGTGTGTGTGTGTCTTGAGCTAAATACTGGGTGATGCTGTGAAGTTCCCCAGGGTTAGAGGTCATTGCATTCCTTAGTGTGTGTGTCAGTCAGTGGATCTGGGTTAAGCTTAAACCCAGCCGTGTCTCGATGTGATGTGTGTTAATAAGTACTTAACAGGCGACGCTACCATCATGAGGCGATCACATGAGGCGGACGGAACGAAGAACAAAAAAAGAAAAGGAAAGAAACGATTTTCTCCTTATAATTACAGCTTATTTTGACTGTGAATTAAGTTTGTAAAAAATGCTCTTGTGAAACATGTGACACTGTGACTGTGTACCATAATTTTCTATTTACTCTGCAAATTGGGAGTCGACAGCCTTTATGAGTTTGCGTGGTGGTAAAGTACACACGTTCACACCCCTGTTGGAACACACATCCCAATGAATCCGATGAGAATGATTTCATAATCCTTCGCAATAATAAACTTCTTTGAACAGTTTAATTGGCTCTTCCTGGAACGGCCTGGCTTCGCTTCATTTGATCTGATGAAAGAGTAATGTTGCTTCTCCCCGGGGGGAGCATGCACAACGGCGCACAAATAATGAATTAAGAACACTACCCTTTTTTTTTCTCTCTCTAGATGACTGCCATAATAAAGCAGCAAAATTCATACAGCACTTATACCACTTTCCCCCCTAAATTGCTTTCATGTTTACTTGCTTATGTATTTAATTTGCAGAGCTTGTTTTGAGTGAAAATAATCCTGATTCCTGGAAGGGTAATGGATTGAGGTCACATGGAAATTGATTGTCAACTGAAAGCACCACTGTCGTCAGACACAATTGGAAACGTTCCAGAGACATTCCTTACATGTGCTTTTGTGAAAAGTCACACTCATTGTACACTGTTCAGGAAATACTACTACTTTGAAAAGCCTGTATGGCAAGGGGAGACATTTGATTTGAAGGCATCTGGTGTATGTAAAAGCATAACTAAAGTAGTCTATGCAAAGGAGGAAAATGAGATATGTAAAATTCAAACTGACAAAGTCATGACGGTTTAGGAGAAGGTCCTCTCTCCTCGGCTGAGGAATATTAACAGTGACGGCCTGAATGGAGAGTCTGTGTACGGCAACAGTGTGGTCACAGAAATGAGCTCATTACTGGCAAATACATTATGTATGTGCACATACACACATTTAACTTAATATTATTATGGTGAGAGGATTCCATTAACATGCCCATCTGCTAATTTTAACCCCTAGCAAGCCTGAACCTGATGTCAAGGAAATCAGTGTAAAACCAAAACCATAACCTCAGCCGAAATGATCCTCAACTCTACCCCGGAAAAATCTCTTTCCCTAGTTTTACTTTGCAAAAAACACCTTAACACACACACACACACACACACACACACACACACACACACACACACACACACACACACACACACACACACACACACACAGACAGTTTAACAGGGCTCATAGTCGAAGAAACTAAAAAAGACGATTAACACATTATTGTATGTGCGTGATCAAAATATGGGAGGGTATTTTTAATTTCCTGGTAAACAACACACACTTGCTGAGATGTGGACTTGTCTCCATGGCAACGCTAGTCAGAGCGTGCCCGGTCCAGCATTTTGACAGGTTCCTCCTGATGATGATTGATAATTACTACCTGACTTGTTGTCCCCGTCTCCACAAACATATGGCAGGAGCTGCCCTCCGCCATATATCTGCCAAAATGCCCCCTTTTCTGATAATAGCTTTTTAATGTTGCGTTTTGTTGTGCATGCATAGCAATCACACACACACACACACACACACACACACACACACACACACACACACACACACACACACACACACACTCTCACACACACTCGCTCAACCCCACCCCTTGTAATTACATTTACTGCCGCTCACATAGTTGTTACAGAAAGGAAAGAGAAATAGATAGGAGAAGCAGGAGAGTGGGAGAAAGTCAAAGAAAGAGGCGGAGGAAAGGGGGGGGATTGAATTGATTTCACTTTGAATTGATGTGTTCCTCCCAGTGGTGCTGGATTTAAATTTGACAAATTGTCAGGATTAACACAAAGAAGCAGCAATTTTTTTATATATTTTTTTACAGTATAGTCACATATTAGAATATAAACACCAGATAATAGCGGCGGTGTGGTGGGCTGTAGTTTAAAATGGCAACCGAGACTGTTTATTCCATATCCATGAGCGCAGTATTTTATTATGCAGCGTGTTAGCATGCATAAAGCTCATATTTAGATGCAATTGGAAGCAATCTTGTTATATTCACAGAGGCCATAGAGGAGGACAACAATCTATAAACATGATTTATCTACTGCGCATTATCTACCAAGGCATTAGCATAGTCTCTCTATTGTGGATCTTATTACCTGACTGTATACTGAAACCTCAGACTACAACTTTAGACCTGACCAGAATTTTAAACATCAGCCGAGCTCAAGTGAAAGATGAAGTGAATTAATACTTGTCTTATAGTACCGAACAACAATGCACAGTTAATATGAGAGTAGATAGTGATTCCTGTGGTTTTTGAGGCGCTTCTTAGAATGAGCACATTTACATTCATTTTATTTTTTATTTATTTCTCCATAACAGTTAATTGGCCTCAATGACCTCACCTTCCAGGAACAGGAACACTATCAGCAACCCTTTCACTCATTATGCGTTTGCTTCCGCCAGTTGAATCTAATGAACTTATTAGCCCCAAGTAGCTGAATTTTACATGTCTGTCGTTCCAGATGGGCAGGACAACTTGTCCACCTATATCTCATTTAGTTCATATTAATGCGCGGCGCACCTGCAGCTGCGAAAGCGCGGCGCTCCGTGGAAACCGGAGTCATTTCCAATACCGTGTGATTGAGGTCTGCCACAGGCTAAGGCAACAGACAGGCTCTGTGAAGGAGATAATGATGCATGCACACACAGCTGTCAGTCAGCCGGCTAAAGGGGAATTGTCTTGAGGAAAATAAAAACAGACTGTAGCTGATATAATGCAGTATTTGTATAGGAAATGATGGGTTTGGGAAATAGAGGGGAACGGGGTGTCAGAGCTGTTACAACAAGGAGAGGAATCTAACCCAAACCAGGAAATCTCACATGGATTCCTGTCTCTTAGTGTCAATATATTTATACGTTCATACGAAACTCATGGGTGCCCATTAGACAAAAGGGAGGTTGATCAGAGGAGATGTTATATTTATTTCACTTGCCCCTATTGGTATCGAACCATGCAGATATTTGTGTCTAATTTGCTCAGAAGTTTCTGTGTCCAACCAAAAAATGGAGATCAATGTGATTTAGTTTGTGGCGCTCACAGCTTTGACAATGACATCAGCAACCTCTGCTTCCAGAAGCATCGCCCTTGTCACTCTGAATAATCCTCAGATTATTTGGGGGATAATATCTTTGGTAGAAAGTAGTTCCAATAATATGGACATATATACCAATATTTTCATATTAGAAATAGATCAAATTACAATGAGTAAGGGATCACTTGTGACAAACTCACTGACAATTATCACCCGACTACATTTCTCCACAGCCTTTTAGTGTTGTCAACACATTTTGGGGTTTTACTACACACAGCTTTACTGTTTTGTTTCATTCTCACCGTTGTCAGCCTTTCAAGAAGCAGCTGTTTTCATCTTCTTGTTAACCCACTAAACAGAAGATGGACAAATTTAGATGCAAGATGGGAGCATTTATCAAATATAGATTCGGATATTTCCCTAAGGAGATGGTAGAGACCAAAACAGAGTGAGGAGAGTGATTATTTAAATTACACTCCAACAAATGTTACTCCAAATGAATTCTAATGATCCTCCAAGTCTGCTGTATGTGAAAACAGGCCACTGTTGTTTCCCAACCACTTCCCTATAACTATTTTATAAGGTGATACTAACGCCAGTGTTGTGTTTTTTAGCTAGTTCCTCTCAAAAAATCAATTAGTGCATTTTAAATGTGTTTTTTTCCAATGCTGCAAGCATCACAAGCCAAATTAAATTAACTCCACATTGTAATTGGACATTTCAGATATTTTAAATATCTCAAAACATGAGCAAATCAGGTTATGCAAATGAAAAAACAATGGAGGTTGAGTCAGAGACCATTAAGGTGCTGTGTGGAAAGACCTGTTTACAAGAAGCTGTTGAGGACTTGCGGATGAGTCGGCTGCAGCTCGGGGGACTGTTGTTAGAGCTCTTTTATTAACAAGCCGGACTAATCCCCGCCTTTCACTCGGGCACATGCTCTAATAGCCTTGTATTACAGCGGGTTTGTGTGTCAGTAGTCAGAACTAGAGTTCCTGACACAGGTGCTCTCTCCAAACACACAACTGAAAATGTTTTCTCTCGGCTTGGTGGTGTTTGCTCCTATTTTTCCCCTTCATCTGTCTCTTTCTCTCTCTTTGTTTGATTCTGTTACTTCTCTCCCTTCTTCCCTCCCTCCTTCCGTTCGTTGTGTTTGTGTAATAACAGCAACTAGTATCCATTGTCATTCCTAAAATGGAGCCAAATGCATTCCTCATTAAATTCAGAATCGCTCTCAGCCACAGCGGTACAAAAATATCTTCTTATGATGCGTTCACGGGCGAAAAACAGGCAAGAAAATAACACCAGTGTTGAAAATATTTCAGTGTTATTGATGGTAAACCGCCCTGAGGTTTTGCCTAATATGTAACACTGTACTCTTACATTCTGCTGTGAAATGTTGTGCAGTTTATTAGCGATGATCTCGCTCTGTATAATTATGAGAAATTAATTAACACTTGTATCATCTATCAACCTACGGAGGTTTTGATGATTAATAAAAAAAACAGTGTACTCTGTCCACCCACACGCTCTGTCTCACTCTGTGGGCACATTGTGTAATTTTTTTGATGATTGCAAGGATAGAGATGCTTGAAGTAATGCTGTTCATTAAAAACATTTTGTGCTGTCAATGTGTCTCAAATGACTACGTGCGGAAACGTGCCTCGAGCGCAGGAACAGAGGAATAACTCTGCTGTCAAATGTGACAAAGTGAAAATTATGAGCACGTCAGAAATGCTTGATATTAGTACGGGAAATGCGACGGTGGCTACAGTCAGTAACAAAATGTTGGAGAGGAGGGAGTGCTTGATGCCTGCTACTAGTCTCTGGTTGCTCGATCAGACAAAATGAATTATTTCAGGTATTTTAAATCCTGGCTTTATTTACATCCATATTTACTAGCTCGAAGTGTTCTTCTTCCCTGCCTTTGTTGAAACGTTGAAGCATTTCTTGGCACATTGACGCCACCTGTAGTCACCCTTCTGTAGCCGTGTTTTATGTGCGCATGTGTGTGTGTGTGCTTGAGACAAACACATTGGGAAAAGACCCCTGAAAAAATAAACAGTTCAAGAGCACTAATAGAGAGCAAAACCTCCCTGGGGAACCTTTAACCTGCATTGTAGCAATTAAAAATAATGACAATTTGTCCTTGTGTTCCTCTAAACGTCTAACAAAATACATTTAAATGTGACCTTAATGTATGTCTTATTAATGCAAAAACATGAAAATATCTTTTCACCATTTCCGTTGATGAGATTCGGGAAACTCAACTGGGGCAAAACAATGTAGATCAGGGCTAATCTCTGAGTACGACCTAAAGTAAACAGAAATTAGCCATTTATGCAAACGACCAAGGGATCTACGTGTGGGGATAAAAACTCTGATTCATGTTAGTTAAATATTATTTGAAAAGCTGTAAAAGGTTCAGCTGATTGACCCATTATATGTTGTTTTACCTGAGCTGTGTTTCCTGGATCTCTACAACAGAGGTAGTTAGTGTGTTAATGTTATGGCCCTTTGTCAGAATGAGCACAAGTACAGTATGATAAAAAAAAAGCATAGTTTAATTAAATATTGATAGCACTATGTGGAAATGATTAAAGCCTTGATGAATGAACTCTTTTCTCATCTGAAATTTAAAAACATGATTTTGAATACTCATAATCATAAATTACTAATAATATTATAACTATTGTGTTATGATTTACTACTATGCTTTGAAAGTCAATTCTCCTTAAAATAAGTAGTAAGTAAAGATATTTATGTATACAGTAAGTAATGTGCTGTGTACATATACGTGCTCAGACATGTTTCTCACTTAAATAGAAACACAGAAACTTAATTTTTCCAGTCACCTCCTCAAACTGGGGTCAGAAACACGCCGTCCTTGAGCAGAAACACTTGAAATCTCTCCAAACCTCTGAGGTCTTTGATGTATAGTGAAGACGCGCCGTCGCCTGTCACTGCTGGCTGAGGAATCAGTCATCGCTGCCTTTTTCTATATTCTCTCTGGTACTGTTAACTCGCTGCTTTGGAGCCTCCCTTGTCACGTCCCTGGGCCTCCGGTAGAGTTAAAATGTTCCACCAAAGTGTAATATCACTTCAGTGATTGCACATTTAATGCTCCGCCGCTCTACAGATTAAAGTCGGTTTCTCAAGAGCTGTATCAGAGGCTGTTTTGTATCATGATTTGTCAGGTTTTATTCATTATTTGTTAGGTTTTATTTACTTTGGTTTGTCTTTTTTCATTCTGACAGGTGCTGTTATTGTTCCTTATGAATCATATTTTGAAACGCATGACTCATATTCTATTCAATTTATTCTATTCAAGTCTTATTTGAATTACAAAACTCTGCTTCTGTTATCCATCAAAAAGTTTTCAGCTGTATTATGGCTTCATTATCAGGATCTTTCTTTTTTTTGCATAGATAAAAATGCATCTGGTCAGTGCTTACAGGGTTTAAGTACTGTCTGTCAGGGAGCCTTATGTTTTATGACTGGCTGTAAATTTCCAAGGAACCACTGTTACCATGTATGCCAGACCTGAGCGACCTTCTTTGTCTGTGTGTGGGCGTATTCACAGCTACAGTTTCATTTACAAATCTATCCCAGGGGAGTAATCCTTCACACCTGTGCAGATACATATCCATCCTGAAGCTTTTGGTCATTGTGGTCTGCACTCGTCAGATGTTTTACAGACGACTTCACGCTGTGTTTGGTTAGAAATCCTTTAAGTCCACTGCCCCTTCACCATGTGACTCATTAAGGAGTGACTTCAAATTGACTGACTGGGTATCTCTTGGAGAATTCATATTGATTATAACGGAGCTGGAACATAACTCTTCTTGTCAGGGTCTTTGTACTACTAAACTGACTTGAATGGTTATTTATATATATATATATATATATATATAAATTTGCTCTAAAGATCTGGTTTGTTTCAACATACATTCAACAGGATGTGTCCAAATTTTACTTTGTATTTATACGCTGCCCTTTTGGCCATGTCACTCTTATCTCATCAAAGCTTTGTAAACTCAATGAAACATTACTTGTTATTACAGGAGGTGAATTATAATTCAAAGTTGTGATGTATTGTTTTGATGTATTCACTTCTGTCCTGGACACGCTGTACTGTACATACAAGGCCGTCTATTGCAACAGGAATGTTACCTTTGGCAGAAACCTATGCTGATAATTGCTGAGTGGGTGTCAGGCCTTTAGTGAATTTGTAACCAAGTGAGATGACAAAAATATGTCTAAACTTGTTTTTCTAGTTTCTTGTTCTAGTCATGCCTCACTCATCCTGCCCCTTCTCCTCCCTCACGTCTTTGAACTTGGATCTTATTATGGTGAGAGGAAGTTGAAGTTAAGCTGCAAAATTAAGAGTTTGAGCGAAGACAAGAGTGGGAGTTTTGTTTAATGATAGTGCAGATTGGTAGATAATTTGTCAATCAGTCAGTCACAGTTCATCTGCATGGGAGATAAAAGTTCTTAGATGTAACTATTTTCATACTTAATATGCACATAATTGACTACATTTATAGTTGTTTTGTACGTAATAAGTAACTTTTATACACAGTAATATTTTATAAGTGATATATTTTCAACTTTATGAATTTGCTTAAAAATGAATGATCAACATTCATTACAGCCTCGTTTTTATTTCCATAAAATGACGACTGAGAAGATTGCAAAGAAAATCTCTTAATAAAGGTTCCTCAACTTCTGGTTTCTACAGTTTAATAAGACAACAAGACTACAGCCACGCTAGCAGCTCTGTGAGAATGTATGTATAGTCTCCAGCTAAATGCTGACATGCTCACAGTGACAATGCTAACGTGGTGATGTCAATTTGGTACGATGATTACCATGTTATCTATATTTGTTTAGCAAGTTTGCATGCTAACATTTGCAAATTAAAACTAGACACAAATGACAGGAGTTAATTTACCTGCTCAACTATTTTGTAAGGTTGTCCTAGCCTACCCAACAGTTGTAGAGATAATTAATTTAGTGTACTGACCTGTACTGACCAACAAACCATAATTGCCATCCCTTGACCCTTAAGTAACCAAAGCACCATCTGTAGTTGTGACAGATTGTTCCACTGATTAGTGTTATCGCAAACTGCTAAAGGAAAGGATGATTTGGCTGCTAATCTATTTAAATAAATAAAAGAATGTTTTGAATTTCAGTTTGCCAATCAAATACAAAGTAATGTGCCTCAGCAGAGTGATAATTTGTCCTTCCGATTTAAAGAGGACTTTTGAAACCACCCTCCTTTAAAGAGACAGTCATTAAGTTAGCACACGTAGATATTGAGCTTTTTTTTTCTCAGTCAATTTCATGAGTGTTATCAACCGAGGCCGTCGTCAGTTGAATCCTCCAGCCGGCTTGATGCGTCTCTCCGTTCCCGGCAGCCTCTCAATCAATCAGTCCATTTTGTTGTGGTTCCCCGTGGCTCTACTCGGTTGACGCATAGAACAGTCAGAACCCTTCCTGAGCTGTCTCTAATGACTTTTTCATTATCATTGACATCAACTGAATGGCAGTGAAACAGAGGTATTAAGGCTGTATTTAATTGAATCTGCGGGGGGAATTATCAGAAGAAGTCGCGTTGTAAAGCCGTTAAGAGCTGAGAGCATTTGACTGCATCCAGAGATCCAGTTGTCAGGCTGTGCACCTCACCGCTGTAGTCGCTGTGACTTCCATAGCTCGGGGGCAGTGCTCTGTGACAAGACATGATGGATCCACGCCTCTGGGAATACCCCTTACCTGTGTGTGTGTGTGTGTGTGTGTGTGTGTGTGTGTGTGTGTGTGTGTGTGTGTGTGTGTGTGTGTGTGTGTGTGTGTGTGTGTGTGTGTGTGTGAGTCCGTGTGTGTGTGTGGTTATAGGTTTGTGGAGGTCCAGGAAAGAGTCCTCTGGTTGCTCATTGTTTGTCTCCAAGTCATGTCCGATAAGCAGAAAGCCACAAGCTGAAAAATAAGTAACTTGATGGGAAGGAAAAAGGAACGTGGCACTTTGTTCAGCAGCCATTGTTGGTGTATGTCTATAGTGCCCATTTTTGCCTTGTTGAGGATTATTAACATACATACTTAAATGCTCTCTTTATTTTCTAGTACATTGACAAAAACACTTAATGCCCACAATGTGGTAAAAATATCACATCCTCCAGGGTGCTGTAAAATCATTATCTTGTGATGTTGGCTCTGTTCTTTCTTAGACTATAAATGTCTGTTTCCATTCTAGAAAATCAATCTGCACAGAGTCAGTTTTTCTTTTTCTTTGTGTTATTCTAAAGCTGATGACTCCTCCCTTATGCAACTCTGCCACTAGGAGAGCAGATCAGCAGTTCTGCACAACTTCTACAGCACAGAGAGATCACCTGCACTTGACCTTGTGTGCCTGTTAGTGTATGTTTACAAAAAATACACTAATGCACCATTTGACCCCCGGTTTACAGTAATGTCTGCTTGTGTTGTTTAACTGCGTTCGGTTTGTCCTTCACAAGAAAGTCGATGGATTTAAACTCGCTCGCTGTCGCGTCGACATGTGTTATGCAGCAGCTTTTTACTGTATTTGCAGCATTTTCTTGCGCAGCAGTATTTGACCTGATGAAATATGTAAACAGACAGGCAGGTTATGTAACTCGGTGTAGGGTGTCGGGGGGTTAGTGATTGGACTAAAAACAGAACCGCACTGAGAGTGTGACCTCACTCAGACCTACGCAGCGTTTGTTTAAACTGATGTCACATGTTGAAAAAAGAAATCCCCCACAAACCTGCAGGAATTAGTCATCTGTCACATGATGATTATGATTTGTATGATTGCCAATGTGTTGTTAATGCAGTGTGTATCTCTGGCATGTGATCATCAGATCACCTTTTCTAAAGGTTTTAGTTGAAAGGCACTTTATGGTTTCTGTTTTGTCTACGCCTGGAATATCCTACAATCGGTCACGCATGTGTGCATACATGTGTCTGTCTACGGCTAATCTTGCATTTTCCTCTAGCAAACTGCATAATATTTTGGGTGCCAAGTTATGGCTACATGCTCAGGGACTTCATGTTCTTGCGTTGACTCAAACTTTCTCAAAACATATTGTATTGCCTGTTTAACACTGCCATTGACTGACTGCTGACTCAGGTATTATTACGTAAGGGCCCCTCGTGATAACAAAGATAATGTTTTAGAGGGTGTGTTTGACTAACCGCTAACGGCTAACAGTTAACAGCTAACGGAACTACCAGTACACATACTGCTGAGTTCATTGCCTCCACTCAGTCGCTGCCACTTAAGCAGACAGCTTTTTGAGATTTGTTTTGTTTTGGGGTATTGTATGAAGTGTCTTATACGGCGACATGGGCCCATATGCCTGTGTACATTGTTGGTTTATTTCACGCCTTTCTGGTTGTGGGTTGTATTCATTCAATGACACAAACGACAAACCTGGCGGAGATCTGCACTCTACTCAGTGTACATTTCTACTTACATATGGATTTCTTTACAAAGGCTCAAGCATTGCAAATAAGCTCAGGCTATAAATGCTATGACATGTGGCATTATCTGTCCCTTCAAAAATATACACAAGTAAATACTTAAATAATAGCGTTTATGTTATTTCTCAGCATTAGTGAGTAATTGGCAGAATAACAGAGGCCGAGTGAGCAGAAAAATGAGAAAACATTGGGGGAAGAAACACACCCAGTGCTTTCTGAGTAAAGATTACAGGGTTGAAAACTTGTTTTTTTTAGTGCCAAAGGAATGACAAATGCACAACAAATGCCCTTGGTATTTTCCCCGCACTGTTTCTCCGCAACGTAGTGCTTGTGAAAATAACAACATGAAGCGATTGGTTGCTGAGTCCTGATCATTTTACTCTTTTTTAATGACTGCCTCTTAGTTTTTATTCACCTCCAGTATTATTTCAACATTCTCATGATGGGAATTTGATCCGACAAAAATAATCACAGAGCCCTTTTGGCAGAGAACAACCTTGGATGTGATTTAATTGTCATTGCAGATGGAAAGAAAGAATGTTGACGCTGTGAAATACGTGACTGAACTTGGATTATTTGAAGTTTCTCTCTTTCCCTCTCCTTTGAGCTTATCTCTGTTTGTGTTGCTGCGTGGAGGCAAGGCACTCTGCCAAGAAGTTACATTACAGACGCGGGTTGACATAAACGTGGGTGTACAAAGGACTTGGAAGGCTTAAATACTTTATTGTGTGTGTAATGTGAACTGAGCAATTATATCTGCCAGCCTTTTCAAACAAAGAGCTCCTATCAGGCAGGTTCATGTGTTTTTAATTAACAGCATTCAGCTTTAAGACATGAGCAGGCTAACCAGAGAAATAAATCCATGATGATCGGTACATCTGCGATGCTTTAGTATAATGTAATTCTTTATTATGCTGATGACTATGATGAGATGGCAACTGTGGCAGTCCTGATATTAAAAAAAAAAAAAAACATAAAACAAAGCCACATTATAGATGTTGTGGTGACATTTTTTGTTGCATCTGAATCAAATATTTCTCTCAGCAGAAACTGTTCTTCCCTTTTGAGGGTTTAACATAATTTGCCATTTACAGTATTAAACTAAGACTGTTACGACGCCCTCGATTCAATTCTTAAAAATACATCTGTCTGAATTTTAATGTAGTTTCTTTTTTTAGGCTGTGAGGGAACTTGAGGATTGTGTTTACTAGCACATTGGAGCAATTTGGCAGCCTGCTACCCCATTCACCACAGTGTTGCACTAATCCAGTTTAAAAATAATTAGCTACAGGCTAGCAGGCCTGTGAAATTCCTTTCCCTGATTTTAAATGTTCTTGTCATAGCCTCCTCCTCTTCAGCTAGTTCCCACAGAGGAAATGCATCAACCTACATTTTCATATCTCTTTTATTCTTCCTATCACAGTCTATTGATGTATGTTTGACGATAAAAACATAAGACGTAACCAAGTGTTGAAAATACAAAGTGATTTATAGCCTCTGTGAGTTATTTCCAGTTAATCTGACTGATTAGACTTCTTCTCAGGACTGTGTGGGTGTGTACTGACTCAGTGAGTGATATCTTCCTGAGTTAGCTTTGTTGTGCCTGTTAGGACAGGACAAATTTCACCTTTGCCATTCTTATTGGTAGATGAAGATTTGTGACCTCATAACTCCCGTCAATGCTCCGGCCACCTTCAACCTGAGCAGAGGTCTAAACAGCCAAGATAACTGAAAACACCTGTGTGAATGTTCAAATGCTTTAACTGCACAGTGCTGCATCAGCATGCGTTTCCACCTAAATGGTTATTATTCTCATTGTCACCGTGTCCTCTCCCTCAGCTCCTAACCTGAAGGGGCGACCTCGGAAGAAGAAGCTGTCCATCTCTCAGAGGAGGGACTCCCAGAGTCAGACTCAGGGTCAAGGTTCATCGGGGTCAACAGCAGTGGCGGCACAAGACCCCTGCAGCCCAGACAGCAAAACTACTACCAGGGTAAGATAAGATAACAGAAGATAACATTCAAAAAAATAGGACTTTATTGATCCTAGAGGGGAAATACACATGTTTACACATCACACAGTACAACAGGCTGAGAGGTAAGAAAACATATAAAGAATAAAAAGTATAGTCAAATAGGAGATTAAAGAAATTGGAGAGGTGAAATTAAGAAAGCTTTATACAATATATACAATATATATTACTTTAGACTTATATAATTTATAAGTGAATTATGCATGTATATGTGCAAAATTACATTATATGAAGAGTATTAAACAATAAACAGTATACAATATTCACTACATGATTATCGTGAACATGAGAATTCCCAATCGCAATTCTATCGTGATATCTATTGAAAAAATAAAGTCAGTCAAATTTATCTTTAACTTTCAAAATACAGTGTAGGGAGGTGGCAAGAAACTGTAACCATAACTGTATAAATAAAATGATTTAAGAGGCGCTTAATTATTTACACGATATTATCACATGTGTATTATTAACATATCAATAAGTCATTTTTTAATATCACGTCAATTCTGGTCTATCGCAACACACCTACAGTGCATTAATATGATGATTTCTGTTTATAGAGATAAGGGATGGCCTAATATGAAACATTTATAGTACTTGTCTATGAGATCTACATAAAACATTTTTGAAAAAGATATTGTCTTATCGTCACTTATTTAATTTCATTAGACCACTCAAAGCTTTTCAAATAAATGTCATTCATATGGAGCACTAGGTCAAGCAAAATAGTGCAACTAACATTTCTTTTCAGTATTGAATAATTTTCCAATTATTATCTTGATTAATCTTTCGGTAGATTAAATAATAGAATACTGTGGAAAATGCTAGTCACAGTTTCCGAAAGCCCAAGAGATGTAATAAAATATTTATCTGACATTGGTTGTAATATTCAAAGTGAAGGAAATATCTGTAAAAGCCCCTCAACTGTTGTTATTACTATGACCTTGGACAGATAAATCAATTCTCTCTCGAAGCTAGAGTCAAACTAATCTGTGATGACAGGAAGACTTGCTCTATTGATAACCAATAAGAGGATGCCAGTAAAAATATTTATTTGTGCTTAAACCCAAACCAATCTCATTCAAACTGTCCGACTTCATTTGTGTAACACTCTGTTGAGGGTTTAATTTCCATCTAAAGTCACACTCTCTCTTTTGCAGGTCAAACCTAACTGTAAAATGGTACCCAACGGAAAAATCAACCCGGCAGCCAAACACAAGGCCAACGGCCTCAGCAAGAGATCCTCAGCTGAGGAGAAGGAGCGAGGGAGGGATAAGGAAAAGGAAAAAGAAGAGAGGAACGAGAGGGAGGAAAATAGAGAGGAGGAAACATCAGAAGGGACCCGAGCGGAGGAGCAAGCGTTCTTAGTGGAGCTCTACAAGTACATGAAAGAAAGAGACACGCCCATAGAGAGGATCCCCTTCCTCGGCTTCAAACAGAGTGAGTAGCACAACTTATTCTCTTATTCCCTCACTGGCAATGTTTAAACAATGCAATACTCGAGTTTAGACTCAAAGGCATAGTAGTAAAGTTTGTGTGGACACATTTTACGTGGGTTATTTTGGATATTAAGGTCACAACATCAACAGTGGGGAAGGTTAGTGGGCTGATAGGGGTATCAGATTAAAAGACACCTGTTGGTGTCAGGCGTTAAAGTAAAAAAACCTGTTTAAAATGTCATTGCAAACAGTAAAACAGATATCATTCCACTCCAAAGATGTCTTGTGCTTTGGGAAGTAGATGTTAGTTTAGATATCAGAGTGAAATTGCACTCTGTAAGTCATGAAAGATGATAAGTTGTGAAAAAAACCTGTGTGGATTTCAATCATCATCTCCAACCACTTTATCTGCAGTGCCCCCTGTTGTGATCAGAAGAGAAACCAGTAGCTGCTTTTCATTCAAGTCAAGGGCAGACTGTGCTCTAACTATCCATAATATTAGAGCTTTAGTGGAAAAAAGTAAAGATGGCTGCCAACTCCTGCAGGCAGTACACCCGAAAACTCTAAATTATAAAAACTATAAAAACACATTCAATCTGCGGTAATAATAAACTAAAGGAATAATTGTCTTTGTCTAGAAAAATCACATCTAGTGGTTAGTAAAAGACTCTGGAGACTTTCTGTCAGAGCCCATTTTGTCTTGCTTTTATAGAAGTAAAGAAATATCTTCTCACAGTTGTCAGAGGGGTTTCCTGTGAAGGCCAAGAAACGTCCTCTAACAGCATTAAAAGAACATCACGAGTATGCGAAACACGTCCGCCCAAGATGAAAGATTTTCCAATATAGGTCGGATGCTTAGCTTGCACTCGGTGTGCACGGGACGGAGAGGAGAAACATGCACGTAAACATCACAAAGGGCGCTCTCTGGTCTCTGGAAACTCAGCGTTTGTGTTTGCTATGTGTGTTTCATCTCAGATGCCAGTCACATGGGAACCTGGGCTCTCACCTCAAACCGTGGTTTTCAGATGTACTTCTCTCTTTGTCTTTATTCGAGGAACGAATAGCTCAGAAAGATGTAGCCACTCACAACAGAACGTAGCATGACAACATCAGCAAATGAACGAGAGGCAGGAAAGAGAGAGAGAGATGTCTACTGAGTTTAACAGTGACAGTTTATAGCACAGTAAAACTCATTACTCTAAACTGTTACATGAAGGTAAGCTGCGGTCGCCTCGACTCTGCTAACCCCACCGTGGTATTTTGACAATCCTGTCATCTTGACTGCCGACATGTTGTTGCTTAAATAGGTCATTGTGGTTGAGGGAGATAGAGAGAGAGAGAGAGAGAGAAGAAAAGAAAGAGAGGGAGACATAGTGAGACACGGGAGGGAGAATTACATACCCAACATGCTTTGCTTTTAGTCGGAATTTCTCGGTTTTGAGCTCAGAATAAAGTCGAGGTCCACGCGCGCCAACTGTTTTACATACAGTACATGCTTTGAATCTCAAAACCAGACACATCATAAGCACGGCCCTCATTAAATGGTGAAATCATGCTGTTTAAACTTCGTCCTTGGCAGCGAGCACACATCAGCACATGTAAAGAGGAGGAGAGAAAAAAGGAAAACACATCATAATTAATACAACAAACCCTCAGATGTAATCAGGCGCCGTTCTCGTATTCTTCCCTTTAAACTCGCTACAAATGCATTAAAAGATCAAAGAACTCGCTTTCCTGTAATGGAAATTGAAATTGTGTTATTTTAGTTGCGTTTGAGTATTAATCTTTTCATGAAGTTCTCTGGAATTTAACAAAGCAACAGATGGTTGAATGATTTACCAGAATTATTATTGCTTTGTTGGCTGCGCCATTTGAATCACCTCCAAAAAAACCTTTCTGAATCCGAACATGGAATATTTATTCCTATTCATCTGCTAGCTGTGGAGTCTCACCTGATGTTTTTATTTTTTCAAGACTGCAAATGTGACTCTTAACAGCCCAGCAGAGAGACATAAACCAAATCCAGATCCAGTCAATCTGTCTTTACCTCGATTGGCCCATAACATATTTTAATCCCAGTAATATTAATTTTGCCGGTTTAACACAGTTTCCACCTGTTTTCCCGCCTCACTCACATGCTGAATTTATATTTCACGCCAGGGTTTGTATGCATAAAACATCTTAGAGCAAAGGTGCGGATCTGAGACTCCACACTCTAATAATCACAAGATATTCAGTTTAACATTTTTTGCTTAAAAAGATGCTGAAATAATTAATTAATTATAAAAATTGTTGCATATATTTCTATTGTATCGATTAATGCACCTACAATATGAAATCCCTCAAGATGGCTCCATTCAACAGTCCCCTGACAAAGTATTATTTGTAGCAAAAACGGGAAAACGTGGCACTAAATTACTTCAGTAAACCCATTCTTAGAGACTGAATTCACACTTCCAACAGAATCACAGGGAATGACAGAAAATAGTTGGCTGTTACATTCAAGGAGCGCTACAGTTTGAGAGGAAAAAACAGTTTTGTGCTACAGTTTATTCATGCGAGCTGCTGTCCTTCTATTTTTTATTACTTGGTTAATATTGACTTTGCTCTACAGCTGCTGCCATTGAAGTCGTTTGGTGCAGCAGAGGAGCTGAAAGAAAGGAGAGAGAGAGAGAGAGAGAGAGAGAGAGAATAAAACAGGAGTAGTTGTGGTTACATTGTATATTCTCAATGCCCTTGATCTGCAAGATTAACTAGCAACTGTGCATGTGCGACTGTTCCAGACTCGTGTGTGTGTGTGTGTGTGTGTGTGTGTGTGTGTGTGTGTGTGTGTGTGTGTGTGTGTGTGTGTGTGTGTGTGTGTGTGTGTGTGTGTGTGTGTGTGTGTGTGTGCTTCGGTGCTCGGGCATCAGCATGTGATTGTGAACATCAGTTCCAATTTGTCTCCCTCTTTCTGCCTTGTTGTCTAATTGCCATGCCATCGGTGTGTCGTCGAGGCTGCATTGTGTTCCTGTTTTGTCATCCTTATCTCAGTGATAATTGCTCCTGCCAAATAGAGGGGAATTAAGAAAAGAAATTGCTAATGACAAGGCATCTAAGAAAAAGGCATGTTCTCTCATTTCCTTTATCTGTTCTGTTCCCTCTCAGTCCCGTGTGCTATTGTGGTAATTACTGTCGATGCATAACAAGCTAGTTAAATAGACCATCTCTCTGTTTCTACAGTCAGAAAAGCACAATGCGCCGGAGTGCTCAGTTCAAACAGAAAAAAACCTACCCAGCTCCCTTTGTTATTCCAGCCGTGCATTGACAACGGTAGCAGAGAGGAGGGAAGGAAAAAAATCAATGCTGTCAAATGCGGAGATAGGAAAATGTCATTTTGACAAATGCAAGGCTTTGTGTACGCACAGATTGAATTTTGATGGATTTCTCCCCAGGCGAGGCCTCCTTTTCTTATTTATAGGCCTTCATATAAAAATGTTAAACAATGATGTTACAGAAAGCAAATACAAATGTCATTGGCACAAAAAAAAAAGGCTCCAATGAACTTGTGGTTCTTTGTTTGTGGGAAACATTTTCTTTTAAAGATAGACAGCCATGTGAAGCCTTTCTGAAAGCTTACATGGCTATTTTTAGGAAAAATGTTACACAAGGCTTGTATTTTGATATGGCCTGTCATGGACTGTTTGCATGGGAAAATCAATGCAAATTAATTTGCATTAGTTCAAACAGAAGTTTGAGCATATTGCCAAGCGTTTGATGCTTGTAATGGTTTTCATTCATACCTGCAGGCAGCGGCTGAGGGTTAACAAATCTCTGTGTCAGGATGAAGCATATTCTGTGTTTTATCACATAGCAGTAATTGTACAAGTACTCAATATTCATTTGTATTATTTCAGCTGGACAGCAGTGTTTCTTTGTGTGAAAATTATGAAAAGATATTATCCATTACCTGTTCTATCTATCTATCTATCTATCTATCTATCTATCTATCTATCTATCTATCTATCTATCTATCTATCTATCTATCTATCTATCTATCTATCTATCTATCTATCTGTCTGTCTGTCTGTCTGTCTGTCTGTCTGTCTGTCTGTCTATATATATGTCTGTCTCAAGTACAATACTTAAGTATTTGGGTATGATATAAAGTATGTACTTCTACTTTACTGCAATTGAAAAGGAAATATTGTTCTTATTAGTCCACTATATGTATTTCAACACTCTGCATAATGACTTTTTTGATTTTGTTGGTAATACTTCATAAATGAAGGACTTTCCTTTCCTACTAAGGAGTGGAGTATTTTGACATTGCTGCTTTTACTTAACTAAATGATCTAAATACTTCCTCCAGCACTGTATCTCTCTCTCTCTCTCTCTCTCTCTCTCTCTGTAATGACTATATGTGACGTCATGTCTTTCAGCTCAGTTCCTGACTGCCTTGTTTGTCTTCTGTCTTCCACAGTCAACCTTTGGACCATGTTTCAAGCGTCTCAGAAACTAGGAGGATATGAGTTGGTAAGTATTCACATGTGTGGTGATTTATTTCCGTTGAAGTCCCTCCCTTCTATCTGTTTCCTTTCTCCTGCTCTCTTTATATTTATTATCTACTCCACGCTCACTTACTCCCTACCTACCTCCCTTCTTTCTCCCCTACCTTTTTTCTTTTTCTCCCCTACCTTTTTCTTTTTCTCCCCTACCTTTTTCTTTTTCTGCCCTCCTTTTCCCCCTTGAGTTCAGTCACTATTTTCCCAAGAAGAAAGTCTTACTCAGAGTCGCATTTAGCAAAAATGATGCCGTTGTTTCAAAACCCCCGTTGGAGTGGAAAACACATGTTCCTCTGCTCTGCCCTGGTCAGAAGGAAATTGGTTGAATCGCTCATTTTTTCCCATGTTGGAGATGAAGTGAAATGCACATACAGTGTATACCCACATGTTCTGCACGTACACACACACACACACACACACACACACACACACACACACACACACACACACACACACACACACACACAACCGAAGTGAGTAAGAACTGAGTATGTATGAGGTCGAGGCATTTAACTTGGCAGCCCTATTTGCCGTTTATTCATTCACTATTCATGTGCGACGTGTTTCCAAAGTGAAGTCAATGTTTGATGTTTAGTCGTCAAGTGTATTGCTCATGCCTGTTTCTTCATTAGCTAGCTTAGTTTAATGTCTTCCAAACAGACAGCCAGACCAGACCATAAACAGGATCCAGCTCATATAATCGGAGCTCGTATCCTTTTAAAACCCTCATATCTGCAGCTGATTATCTCACGTTTCATGTCCAGGCTTCGTTGGCTCTGTGGCAGCTCGGAGTTTTGTGTTTTGGTGTTGTAGCCCATCACTTGTTATGGGCTAAGAGGTTATAGCAGGAACAACTGACTGCATGATGTTAACAGAGCTTATTATGTTAGAGAATTGAGTGTTGAGGATTCAATAACTGGAACATCATGACTCAGTAACTCCCCAAGACCTCAAAATGATCTCAACCGCTTTGTTTTCTCATTGTTTTCTTATTTTTTTCTTCCAATTCTATGTTCCTCTCATATTTTTTAAATTTCCCTCACTCTACATTCACCTCATTGTGGTCCTTTGTCTCTTATTCTTTTTTTTTCTCTTTGTCTCATCACTATGTCTCCTCATTCATCCCTCCAGATCACAGTCCGCAGACAGTGGAAGCATGTATATGATGAATTGGGCGGGAACCCCAGCAGCACAAGTGCCGCCACGTGCACACGGAGACACTATGAGAGGTGAGTTATCGTGTCCGGCAGTTATATATGACAAATTATGCATGCACACATGGAACAGTTTGCATCGCCTGAAGTGAGTAAAACTCCCTCACAGCTGCGTCAGATATGATTTCACAATGCTTTATTCATAACATCAGGGCCACTACAAGAGAAGAATTGATCTTATTCAAGGGAAGTCAGTGCACTTACACATATGTGAAGAAAAGTCTCTCACTGTCAGGGCATGCAGTTCTAATAGGATTAAGAAATGCTTTCCTTATGGGCCCAAATCAATTCATGATGAGATGAGATTCAGTTCTTTTTCGTAGGATTAATTGATTAGTTGTGTGGCACTGTGGAACCAATTATGCAGTAAACTCCACCCATGCTGCTGTACAAGCGGGCTAAAGAGGATTTAAAAGCTCAAAATGACTGCAGAGTTTTAAATTATGAAGTGACCTATATGGATGCACATATATAAAGTAAACTATCCTCTCCACCATATATGCATCGCAAGCAAACAGAGCTGCAAGATAAAAAGAAATGAGAAACACCAGTTTAATGTATTCCACTAATCATTCAGTCAGACACTGCAGCAGTTTGAACCTCCACATTATAATCACTCAGATGGTATTACCGAACCAAAGCAAGCATATGAATATGATCCTGGGGGAGCTGTGAGGGTATTATTCAGGGCTGCTTGCACACGCTCGCACGCCCACGCACACACAAACATGCACACACACCCACTTTCCCAAGGTTAAACAAATGCCAAACACGATCTTCCCAACAAGAGATAAAGCAGTCGCTCATGAGGCAGGTCGTTCCTCCGGGCCGGGCGACCCTCTCCACATCCCTCCGGCCGCTGCAGGTTCATGCATCAGCACAGCTCAGGCACACACACACACACACACACACACACACATAAAAAACACCTGTCAGTAATACAGCAATGTGCCAGCGGTACCATATGAGGGAGCCGGGCAGCTTCATATTGTGTCAAGATTGCATGCTGTAAGCGAATTTGCAAGCGCAGGCAGAGGCGACCGCAGAGGCTTTTCCAGGAAATTTGTGAAACCATAGGTGTGAGAGTGTATTGTTCAGTGTGTTGTATTCGTACACAAGTTGACACTGTGGCTTCTAAATGTTTCGGCTCAGGGTGCTTTCAGTGTTTACGCTGCGTTCCTGGTTCTCCCTCACTGCCTCCAACAGGGATATGTTTTATTTATACTAATAATAGATATCACTTTCAAGTGTCAGAGATGATGCCGGTCAAATGTTGAAAGTCAGAATACTTCTTTGATCCTTTTTCTGTCAAGTCAGTACGATGCGTCTCTGCCAAGAAAATGACTTGGATAGCCAGATGTGAAAAGCTATGTTGTTCATCAGTTTTCTTCAGCTGTAAATAGGGTGGTAGGACGACAGGCAGGGGTTGGGACGAAAAAAGCGGCGTGGGAAGCGCTGAGGTGTGACTGCTGCTGCGCTGGCCTTTCCTTCTCCAGCCACCGAGAAGCAGCTGAGAGAAAAATAATGCTGAATCAATACAAAGCAATAATATCCACACACTGCAGTGAATATCAGGCTGACAGGGAGAGGAGGTGTAAGAGGGAGGGAGAGTGAGAGAGAGAGAGAGAGAGGGATCAGCTGAACCTGAGCAAGTTTCCATTCAGGGGAATAATTTTAGCTGAGCCTCGGTGTTTGGGCTGCTTGGAGGGCAATTAGCTTCATTGTATTAACTCAGCAAACACGGCCATTCTCTCTGCATGATGAATGAGGCTGTTTGCGGGCTCGCTGAAGTGCGCGTTTGCTCCCCGGAGGCGTCTTTGTTTCCACCTTTAATCATTAGTCAATGTGCTACAGAAATATAATTCACAGGGACCAATGTACAGTGGGAAAACTAGAACAACACTTGTTTTCCCCTCCCCTCTGAAGGACCACTTCTGATTTGTCTCAGCGGGCCAAAGTACAGTAGGGCAGGAAATGTGAAGTACAACGCTAGTAGGAAGAAAGGAAACAATATTTCAGGACATAATCGCTTTAAATGAAGTGGATATTCTTGGCTGTCTTGGCAATATTTGGGTTAAAGACTGTGGATATCCACAAGCATTCAGCTCTCGTTTTAGATTATACACATTATCCCTTTACAGCCCTAATGTCAAAATCATATGAAATGGTTTCCTAGGAGATGTTATTGTGAGAGACGGAGCCAGGGGCATAATCACTATATTTATGCTGTCCAGGAGCAGGCGGTAATGGAGTTACATGGCTGGAAATTGAACAGGAAGCTAATTGTAATTTTCAAAAGTTACTGTTTTTTAGTCGCTGAGCGCCGTTCATTAGCGGGCAGGAGGGAAAAAAAATCAATGCAGAAAGTCCAAGCCAAGGTCTGCCACTGCAGCTACGGGGGAGAAGCTTTAATGATATTTATTTAAACCGTTTCCCGAGATTAGCTGTCAGGGCCCAGCGCTCTGAATTAAAAATGAGGTCATGAAAAAGATGGCATCAATAACCTTGAAATAGACTGCCTTTTGCTTCTGTGCTGTGCCATTTTCTCTCTCTCTCTCTCTCTCTGTCTCTCTCCCTCCCTGCCTTGCACTTCATGCTGTTTCTTTCATTATACAGGTCAGCGCCTTTTAACAGCTCCTACATATTTAATCTTCCTGGTTTCCTACGTGATCTCTTGTTACAGAAACATCACATTTCGCCATCTCTGTTCATTTCTGCCTGTTACTGATTTTTTTAATACCTCCTCACCATGCCTTGGCACTCTAATGTAATTGCACAACAGGGTTGGTATTGGGGATACTGGAAGGGGGGTATCCATGGCAACAGAGAAGCAATTTAGAATAATTTGCTATTTAAAAACTCTTAGGTTCTTTTTGGGCAATAGCGGAGAGCACAGATGAAGCGTTTTGGATTAGATCATTTCATCTTTAAAGTATTAGATGTTTGCCAGATGTGCTGAACATGCAGTCAAAGGCCTGTGAAAGATTCTGCGGCTCAAATGCAGATATGTGTGTTTCTTTTAAGAGCCATGCACGCCTGTTCCAATTTTAGTCGACTAGATGTTTTATTGATTTAGCCTTCATTCATTCCTCCTGGTATCGATGTTCCTCCGCATCCACTAAAGCTGCTCTCCAGCTATAAAAATACATGTGTTGCTCATAATTATTAGGAAACCTTGAGCCTGTCTTCACAGCGGGAATTACAATAGAGTTCAGATTTGGGTATGAAAATGAGGAGAAGGTGACGGGTTTTTAAAATTTTATTCAGCTGGATGCTCGGTATCTTGCACTCGTCAGCATCCGTCTGCATTGTCCTTGCTGGATTGCAGATACATCAAATGTGGAGCATTACACTTTAGCTTGCCTTGTCTAACACTGTAGCTCAAACACAGATTTCAATTACTCCTGGGTCTAGTTCTAAAGCAGAGGGATTACAATAAGAGGTGGTGGGGAGGGAGCATCACCTTCATGTCCTCCCTGCTTTTTTATTCCCCAGAGAGGGAGACCGAAATAATGACAGATTTTAAATGAATAAGCAAAAATGATTCAATATTAGGAAATAAAGTAGGGGAGAAAAATAAGGCAGAGAAGTTGCAGTGTGAGAACATGTCTGCATATTGTCTGTCAGCATTCCTTAACACTATAAACAAAGTCTCAACATGTTGTCCACATCAAAAAGCATGGCCAAATTCCTCGCATATGCATGACTCTCCTACTGAATCTGGATGTGAGATTCGCTTGGAATGCAGCCAAAGAGCTGCGTGTTCTTAACACTGAAATAGCAGGCGGCTATTTTAACCTCTGAGAGCGAGATGGTTTCCAGAAGACAAAACGCTTCATTGAGCATTCAGTGATAAAACCTCTCTTTTTTTCTTTTTCTTTTTCTTTTTTTTTTTTTTTTTTTTGCAGCGATCTAACAAATCACGATATTGGATGATTTCTTTATGCGCGGAATTTATTAAAAGGTCCAAGGTTTCTCTCCCTAGTGGCAATGAGAAATCACAAATTACGCCACTGACGTGTGACAGGCAATCGACTGTACGGGAATCTATTCAAGTCTACTGAGATTAATAACTAGTTCAGTGTAGCAAATTAAATTAATGACATTCTTGCAGAGATTTCGGTCCACTGTAGGGCAGCGAGTGGAAACATATGCTGCATATTTTTGCAAAATTAACACTTGAGTGTGTCTTTCTGCATAGTAGCACACATTTATTTTAAACAGTTAGCACTCTTGGCTCACACCTGCTATGGTGGAAAAACATTTACCACGAGCTGCAGTGGCAGCTAATGAGAGCGAACCCCGGGGGAACTGTAGAGGTCATTTTAAATCTGGTATTTTCAGACTTGACAAAGGACTTAAGTTTTTCATACATTCCTGCGCTGCCCTCCTGTTTTAACTGCATGAATGAGGGTCACCTCAAGTGGTTTGGCTTCGAGACAAAAGAGGGGCTTTGAGGCATGAATCCAAAGCAGAGGGACCAGCTACAATGTCTGTTTTTCCCTCTGCAGGCATCTCATCTCTCTCTCTTTCTCCACAGCAGTTATTGCTTTCTCACTGCTGTGATGATGTTTAATCATTGCATTTAGATCCGATAAAGATTTGATTTTATCTTTTTTATTTTATTCTCTTTTCCTCACAGGCTTGTAAAAGTAAGTCATTTTCCTTTCCTCCAAATCTTTCTACAGCCCCCGGGGGCATGTTCACCAGCTCTTTAAATAGTTTCTTTTTAAATTTTTTTTTTTTTTTTTTTAACGCGTGAAGCAGCTCTTGTGATCTTAACACAACACCAGTTAAAATTAATTTCAGCACGGATGGGGTGGGGTGGGGTGGGGGGGGGATTGTTGAAATGGAACAGCCCGCAGGGTTTTTCCCCACTTTATTTGGTGACTTAGGCATTTCTTGGATTTGAACACACTGCTTGTTCCTGTAACACAAAACTCAGATGAGAGCAGCACATTGCTGGTAAAGTCACCTTGTTTTTGCCAAGTTGTGTTTTTTGGGGGAGGTGCTTTGTGTGCAATCCATTATTTCAAAGGCACAGACATGCTTAGTTGACAGTTGTGGTTTGAAGTTGTGCTTTAGCCTGTTATTGATTCTTAAGAAAGATTATACAGATATAATTCTTTGTATAAACATAAACACATGTATTAAGCAATGTTTTTTAAACTTAATTACATATTTTCTATCTGTGCCTGTTCAATGTTTAATCTCTGCATATTCTCTGCATATTCTTCTTGCTTGTTATCAACATGTAAAACGGCTGCTTAAACAAAAGCTGGGTGATAAATTGGCTTGAGAGGAAGTTAAGTATTTATTGACCTCATAAAAATGTTGCCTCTCCTGCCATAATGAAATTCCTTCCTGGAATCTGTGAGTGCGGCACACGCCCCCTAGTGGCTCTAATCACGAACTACATCTGGCTCTCTTTCAACTAATTCAGCGGCTGCCAAACTCAACCCTTCCCCTGCCTTGGAGGAAATTGCTACTTATATAAGTGGTATTGTATTATGAGTGCTATATAACATGATCATGACTAAGTTATATATAAACACTGCACGAAATTACTCCAGTTAACACTGAGGGTTCTATTATAATTGTACACTTATTCTTTTAACAGAGAGTAAAAAAAACAAAGTGCCCTGTAGCTTGAACCTTACTGGCTTATTCAGCCACTTGTGTAAATTTACATAAATCTGCAAAAAGGTGTATGTAATGGAATTGAAAGTCCCACTAAAAGAAAGAATTGTTTTAATAGCTTACAGCTTTGGTAAATCATCCTATAATTATCAAGCATAACAAAGCAAATTATTCTGACATAGGGGACTTCCTGAGACTGATTTCTGGTTTCTAAGCCTTTCCATTTGGAACTATTTAAGGCTCCAGTAATTTCCCGGGCTCAGCTCTTACATTATCCGGGGCCTGTGCCACCCCACCCCCCACTCCATATTGACATTCCATAAAGTTGACCCAGGCCAAGGCAGTCGTCTCTTTCCCACAGATCATTGTGATGGTCAACAGTGGACCCCGGCATACTGTATATGTATTTATATATGTGTACGTACATACGTTTTATAGCCTTTTCATCACAAGGACAGCTGGACATTTGCACATGATGAACAGACATTTACAAGCCTGATGAAATCCAATCCACAGTTTTATGAAGGCAAAACGTTTAATCTACCTGCCCTTTTCTGGGAAATAATGGCTAATTATAGACAGCCTGAGAACCACTTTGGTATTTGTAATAAATTACGACAGCTGTATAGAGATTGCATGTTTTCTTCTCTGTTTTCTAGCATCCTTGGTTCCTTCATTGAGAATAATTTGTGCTCCTCATTAACATGTCATTATCCTCTCTTTCACTCCCCTTGTTTCTTTTTTCTTCTGCTCTCTTTCCCTCCCTTCTTCTCTTCCATAACCCCTTTTGCTCTCCGTCTTTCCAATAAGTCACATTTAATAGTACATTTCCTTTCTTGGCCTGGGGCCTGGTGCCAGACCAGCTGTATGAAATGTAGTTTCACCGCTTTCCCTGCCAGCACTTTTGTTCAGAGGAAAAATAACAAAAAATCCCACAGAGCCTCTTGAACTCTCTGAGGCTTTTTTTCTCTTCCTTTTGAAGAGGAGGCGAAACAGCTCTTGATTCATTGTTTGTTTTACCGCCATGTCCCTTAAAAGGAATACTGCAACTGTCTCTTGTCGTTACACGAGAAGACCTTATTTTTCTCATGACTGAGAAAGTCATGTTTCTGTCTGGCTTTTATGGATTGTTATTGTACAAAAACCTGACAGAGGAGCTGGAGAGACTTTCAGAGGAGCTTTATTGAAGTTCAGAGTGTTGTAGTTTCTCAGTTGTCTTGGTTTCCTCTTCCACAACGTTTCTTATTTCTGGTCTAGTGCCAATTTCCATTTTCTTCTTCTGAGCAATAAAAGTCTAAAAGTTTCCCTCCCTGGTTTTTTCATGTCATTATTTTACACATGGGTATTGTTATGTTATCCAGATCTTAATGTTCCCATTAGTTATGACATCAGATATGGAAAATTGACATGAGAAGTATTCAGAAGAGAAATAACAGAAGTCAAAAACAGTTTAATGTTTTTTTCTACACTATAGTTCTTGTCACTTAGTATGTACTTTATTAATTCGGAGCACATGCAGCTATCCTCCATTTAATCATGTCAAATGGACAACGAGCGTAATGTAACCAGCTGAAATATTTACCGTAGCCACTTTAAACGCTTCTGTGATTAATCACATTAATATATATAATGAGATATGATATGAAATGCTATAATATTCCTTTTAAACAATTTGATTTCAATTCTTCCAGGCACATTCCCTCCTTTTCACTCCCCATCACATTCACTCCACACGCCCACAAACACAACACTCACATATTCCTTCCTGTCAAGGATTAACTAATATCAAATGTGATCTGTCTCAGCAGGAGATGACTGGTGACTCACATTCTCTCTCTCTCCCCCTCTCTCTCTCACACACACACACACACACATATACTCTGGCACTCATGTGAACCTGGATTTCCCCTAACCTAGATTAATTACAATAGGATTGTTATTGCTTGCCAGGTATTAAAACAAGGAGGTTTTAAAGGGAGCTATTTGATACTCTGCATGCCTGTGGCAAAGCTGCAACTCATTCTGTTTTTGCTATTAACAAAACAAAATACCTATGTTGTTTATTATTCTTAAGTATGGACACCAAAATAAGCAAGGTTGTTCGTTCAGAGTATGCTTCACCTTTCTCATGTTTGCAAACGAATAGTTTTGTGGTTTTCTTTGTGTTTTGGTAAAAAGTTATTGATGTTTGTGTGATAAATCAAAAAATGGATCAGTTATTGTGCCTGACATAACATAACATGATAACGTGATCATACCACAAACTCATCTGCATTCCTTCTGCCTTCATTCTTCCCCAGGCTCCTCCTCCCCTATGAGAGGCACGTTAAAGGCGAGCATGACAAGCCCCTCCCCTTTGTCAAACCCAAGAAGCAGGAGGGCTGCCAAGAGAGGGCCTCGGGAGCCAAAGCCAAAGGGGTGGGGGCCAAGAAATTCAAAGGCTCCAACAACCCCAAGCTGGGGAGTAAAAAGGAGCGAGAGGAGGCGGAGAAAGACCAAGAACAATCACAGGTCAGTCACAGACGTCTCCCATTTACTCCCCCATCAGGATTCCCCCCTCACTCATTCAATTTAGTGTGCTTTCTCATCAATGCTTCATCCTCTGTCTTAAATTCACACTGTCTCTGAACTATGTCTTAGAACAATAACAACTTTAATTTTTCTGCATGCAGGACTCCAAGGAGCAAGAGGAGAATCAAGAGCCGCCCGCAGCAATAAAACAGGAGGTATCTCTGAGAGATGAACCGATTGTAATAGAGGAGGAAGAGTTACATGTTACCCTAAAGAAAGAGGAGTCCCTGGCAGTGGAGCCGGCGTCTTCACTCTGCCCCAAAGAGCCGGACTGCAGAGCCCCGCATGCCGGTCTGCCCCTCCACACGGGGCCCAGTCCGCGGCCTGAATGGAGGCAAATCAGCGAGGCCCTCCAAGCCAAACTCACCTGTGAACAGCCAACCGAAGGGCATTTCATTCCTAAAAACCCCTACCTGCCTCACCGCTGGGACCAGAACAGACCTGCTGGACATGTTGCTCTGCCCGAGCCCTCCTCCAGGGCCAAAGACTCCATAGAAAGCCACGGTGGGAGAGTGGGGAAAGTGTTGCCCATGTGTAAGCAGGCGGACAGACAGTGTATAGACTTGAGCACAGATTCCTTCTCAGAGAAAGAAGACTACGTGTCCGTTAAGAAGGAGTCCACCCAGAGCCCCACACAGACGGCTGCCTACTGCAAGTCCAGCCAGGGGGTCATGTCTCCGTTAGCCAAAAAGAAGCTCCTCTCGCAGGTGTGTGAGTCCAACCCTTTCTCCTTTACAGCTCCTTCTCTTCAGCCTCCACATCCCACGGTGACTTCCTCTCTCCCCGTCATATCAGTACCTGAAAGGGAGAGGGAGAAGAGAAAGGGTGAGGAGGAGGTGGTAGGGCAGAGGCACGGGTGTGTGTCGGACAGCGTCCCGGAGGTAGCGCCCATATTCAGGCCATCCGTCATCCAGCACGCCCAGAGCAGCAAGCCTCACCAACAAGCCACCGGTGGGCCGTCGGAGAGGAGCGCCGCCGGGGAGCTCTCGGAGACGTACAGCTGCAGGACCAGCCGTCACCTCCAGCCTCAAGTCAATCCGCCGTGGCAGCCCTATCTCCCCCACGCCCAGGATGGCGTGGAGAACTCTGGGGAGACGCTACTCCAGGGCCCGGCGTCTCACCCCCGGAGCTACACGGGCGACTGCTACTCCTCCCCTCACCTCCACAGTCTCTACAGGCAAACTGAGAGCTGCCTGAGCCAGGAGAGGATGGTTGGCTTCCCCAACGGAGATCGGAGAGAGCGCTACAGCAGGGACCACGAGGGCAGCTTCGTCTGTGGCGGCCTAGAGCAGGAGGGCCTGGCCTACAGGTCTCACTACGGTGACAGGACTCAAACACACCTAGAGCGGAGAGAGGCGGACGACGAGCCCAGGGACTTTACGATCGCTAAACCTCTCTCCCAGCGGGTGTCCTCCTTCTCGAAGCCCTCTTTCTGCAGTCTCCCTTATCCCATCATGCACCAGGGTTTGGATTCCCACCCTAAGGCGTGCAGAGTTCCTCCCATGACAATCTCCCCCCCCAAACAGAACCCAGCGGACTCGTCGCATCCGTATCCAAGCCCGAAAGCCCCAAGCGATTCGTCCCACGTCAGCCCCATCCGACCCAGTAAGAGAAGCCTGGTGGAACCCTCGGGCGAGGACGTTCCAGAGAGGAAGGTCCGCGTGGTGACGCCAGTCCACCCAGCCGGCGCCATCCGACGCAGCGACCCCGAGGAGCTCAAACCAGCGGAGCCGGCCCACGCCGTTCACCTCAACAACCATCTCCCCGAGGGCCACCCGACCACCACCTACGCTCCACATCTCTACACCGCCATGTACCCACCCGGCAGCCTGGTCTCCGCGGGCGACGGGCTGCAGCAGCACCCGGGTCTGCAGTACCTAAAGAGCCAGTCTGCCGTGTCCCCCCTCATGCCCCCGTTGGCCTTCCACTCCATGATGCTTCACAGGCAGCTGCTGGCCTCCAGCCCGAGCCCGCACCACTTCTACAGGCACCCGGGCGGGGCGGCACTGTACGGGGAATTGCTGCACCACCTGTACCCTCTCTCCACCCTCCCACCACCTCAGCTGTCCTCGGTACACCCCAGCACCAGACTGTGAGAGGATGACTCCCCCCCCCCTCCCCCCCACCCCCACTGTCTCCTTCTTCATCCTCCCAAACCTTTTCCAGCTTCTCTCTCGTCTTTCTGTCTCTCTTGCTCGGGGATTGTGGCTCAGTCGAAAAATAAACACTGATCATAAAAACTTATTGCAGAGCGATAAACTCATCGCTCAGACTGAAAAATTCCATTCTCTTTTTTATTTTATTTGTGTATGCATTTGTTTATATACTTTGCACTGTTCTTTGTTTTTATCACCACTTACTGTATATTTTTGTCGTATTCCTTATTTGCACAATGCTCGTGTGTATGTGCTCACAAATCAGTTTGCCGCTCTCGGTCACCATGAGTCAGGTCGTTGCTCTGAACGCGTGAAAAGTGGAGGGCAACAGAGAAAAGCCATTTGTTTACTGCATCTGAGGGCTAAACTGTTTTTTGCTTAAAAACACTACAAGTAACATGACGACGTAAATGAAATTCTTTATATATAAATAGAGGTGCGTTTCTTCGCCATTCGCAAACAATGTTCGACAGCTGTTTAGTGCATTATCACACTTTAGGCAGCCGGTGGTGTTGCGTCTGTTTACATGTCTCCACGCTGAAAGCTGATGCCGGGTTGTGCCGCAGTAAATCCACCCTGGACTCCTCGGCATAGACATCAACACTCACTGCGGTGCTGAATAACATGAGATAGTTGTATCGTAACATTCAGAGGTGCTGTGTATGACATATGTACTGTATGACACACATTTTACTCGGTTCAGGTCTTTGTTCGCTCTATATTTCAGTCCAGATTACAGAACACAAGCAGTTGTCATGTTCAATCTGTTGACGATTCCCGAATGTTTTTCTATTTAGTTGGTTAATGAACAGACGTTTTAATATTTTTACTCTCTGAATTGAAAGTAATTTGATCCTTAAGCCCCTTGTGATGAGTAGACTGTAGCAGCTTGTTTTTGTCTGTCGGACCAGCATAATGAAGCAGCCGTCTGCTGTGGAATGCTCACCACAAGAAATCAGCATTTCATCTTTTTGTTCTTGACTTGAAAAGCCCTTTTTTTTTTTTTTTTTTTTTTTTTTTTTTGGTGAACAGACTCTTTTTTTATTCCACACGCTGAAAAGACTCACTGTATGATTTGATAGGAATGTTGTCACTTAGGATATTATTGCTTTGCAAATATCTGTGCCTTTCGCAGTCTTGGATTAGAGTTAGCACTACAGTTGTTAAGGTTTATCTTCTGTAGCAGGGTAGAAATATCGATATTACTGTCACTCTCGTCTGAAATGCAGTGCACAGACACTCATACAAAAAACTATATGGCACACTTTGGCTTTCAGACACCAGACTTGATAGTTAAGGCACAAACTTTTTTTGAGTTTTTGAAATTTAAACAGCTACGCTTTAACCTGAAGGTTAGTGTTTGTGCTTAATGACTCTATTTACTTAGCTGAACTGTGTCAGACAGTCAATTATATAAGAACCTGAAAAGATTTACTGATATTGACACAGGTCTGGTGTCTGTCATCCGCAGGGCATGTGTGCTTTAGGTGTTTTCTTGCAGTGATGAAAAGCTACCAGACTCCATAAAATATGCCGACCATGCTCAATGGCCTGAGGTGAAAATAACAACACCTGCTCTGGCTTTTACAACCACTATAATTGCAATCCAGGATAGTGGAAATACACAGTCAAACAAGTCTGGTGATTTCAAAAGAAGAAGAAGAAGAAAAAAAGCTGTTAACGTCTACGTGTAAAGTTTAACTGAATACTTAGATAAAGACATTCATTTCTGATAAAGTACTGTACATTGCTGTGTGTAGGTAAAGCTGGCATTAGTGCCCGCTCCTGTACAGAACATTCATACGGGATCAATTCATGACAACTCTCTCTCTCTCTCTCGTCTTATTTTCTGTGTAAATAGCACTGTAGATAGTACCGCGTGGTTGTTATCATATAAACTGTTATAATCTGTAAATAGTACAAAAACAGTATAAAAGTCGGTTAAACAATCTAGCTGTGTCCTTGTTTGCGCTGTTTCAAGGTCACCGTGATCATGTTGGATTTAAACAAACACTACAATTTAAGAATTAGGATACTCTTTTTTTTATTTTGTTGTCGTTTCACTTTTTTTTATTTTCACGTTGTTTCCATTAATGTGCATCCTGAAAGTGTTTTTGATACAGTAGCCATCTGTTTACCAATCACCCAGCTGGCGAGCAAGACAAAAAAATAAAGACATTTTGTATTATATGACCTCCTGTATATTTAATTAAAATATTTTACTATCTATTCATGTTTCCACAGTTGTGTTCTTTAACTGGAGTGCAGATAAATAGAGAAGGGCTGAATAAACTGATATTTAATGACAGTGTACTCACGTCAATGTGATGTTCTCTATTTTTTTTCCTGAGTAAATGCAGTGTGAATGGGGTTTTATTATTGTAATACCATTATCTAGCTATGAGATTCCATCCGCCTTAATCTTCACAACAGGCTCCCTCTGGGCTGAGAGCCAGAGAAGCCTCTCCAGTATTTGCTGCAGTAGAGAAATGTGCCTGTGCATGTATCTCTACGGGATGTGTGTTGGGCTGCAATAAAAGCTATGCTTTGACTTTTATTGCCACCCTCTGGTAAACCTTTACCATGAAACATATTCAGTAATACTTCCAAGATCAGCAAAAAAATAAAGCAGCCTCACCAGGGTAGAATATAGGATGTTTTATTGCAGATCAGCAATAATAAAAATAAAAACAAACAAAGAACAGAGAGGAGAACATTGCACTTTTTGATAAACAAAATAACTATGATTTCTTTTACATTGCACTATAAACAAATTATTCTGCACTAAAACAAGATGAATGTAACCCTCCCTACTTACTAGTACATATCCCCATAGCCACTTAAAGTCTAAATAATTAATATGCTAAAGTATAATTGAGATGACATGGTAGTATTATACTATGGAAAGGAATTACAGAACATTTAAATCAAAAATCAAGACAAAAAAATGTGTAATTTATAAGTGACAAGCCATAGAAAAGAAAGATATTAAAAAAACAATGTAAATTTGGCTCATTAGTTTGGCTCAGATCAAAACGTTAAGTCCTTGTTTAGGCATAAAGCAGTTGTACATTTAGATCACATGCTTTCACTCACGCTTAATACCCACAGGGGCATCATTTCCTGCTTTCACTCGGGCTACACAGTATATATGAAACACTACAGAAATCTTATCTTTCACCATAACTGTCAGTAACATTGGCGTGTAATTCAATGTTCCTTAGTCTCTAGAATGCTCACTGTAACTAAAAAATAGCCAAGATTATGATGGAAAATACAAGAAGAGGGATATAATTATTGTGGCGATTTTAGCTGTTATCATACAGCCCAAGGTGTAACCACATCAGTATCTGTTTAAACTAATGCTATGATGTTTGACCCAGGAACCATCCCTTGTTTTTCCAGGTATATAAAGTACTACATCAAAGTGACTAATGTGTTGGTAATACACACAGAGCATAGAAAACACTGCTAATATTGTGCAGCATCCTCTTTTGTGCGATCCATTCTCAGGTTCTTTCAAAGCTTTAACTAAATCCTCCTGTAATCCTCCCTTCCCTCCCCCCTTAGAATCTACATCTCCCCCCTCTTGATTAAACAGAATTGTAGGGGGTGAGATAAAAAAGAAATGGGATTGCAGCTTTCACCACACTGCCTCATCTTCCCAGCCAATTTATGGAGAAAGTAGCTAAACCTTAATGTTTGGACGCTGTGTGTAATTACAAAAAGACCGTTTTTCAACATGTGACTGTTAAGTGGTTGAAATGTTTTAGTGGCTGGCAGCATTGGATATGTTCAAAAACACAAACACAAGGGCATTCATTATTTCAGCCACTCAAAAAGCTCATTCATTCGATTATGTTTCTAGCATTTACAGGCTGCAGTGTTAAATTATGTTGGACATTCTGTGCAGCCACTGAAAAAAAAAAAAAACCAAGGTCACTCCATTATTGAGACCTCTGAGAAATGGAGAAGTCGCATTAGGGGCTTGCAATTGCTCCTAAAATCCCGTTCCTTTAAAATCAGCCATAGTGGTCATAAAGTTGTCACAGTGAGTGGAATAAGTCAATAGTTTCCAAAAGGAATGACTCGTTCAGTCGGCCGATGGATCAATTCCAATTTGAGTGCTTTGGCGAAGGCTCTTTCTTCGGCCCGTGTTCCAGAGCTGAGAAATAAGCCTTTTCCATTTTAGTGGGATTGATGATGGCCAACACACAGCTTTCAATTTCATCCATGGGTCAGCCGCACGTGAAAGAGTTCTTAAATGGAGAGTGGAGATACATTATTGATATTGTGATGTGAGGTGTCGACTGGGATTTGGGGGTCGCCATGATGGACTATGTGAGGATCTTTTGTTTTTAAGAGACCAGGTCACCCATCCATCCTTTTGGTTATAGGTCGACATTTTGAGAAATTCAATGAAAAGATCGATTCCACTCTCTTATATATCAGTGCAATATGAAGTCGGAGCAGATAGATGGTTAGCTTAGCTTAGCATTAAAGCTGAAAGCAGGGGGAATCAGCTAGCTTGATCTATCCAAAGATTAAGAAAATACATTACAACTAATTACAAGATACATTATAACTTGGTTATTTAATCTTTACAAAAAACGAAGCATAAAAAGACCCAGTTGTGGATTTACGCTTGGTTATGTGCCAGACAAGTTGTTGGCCAGGAGTCATATCGTCACTGGAAGATATGTGTCATTTTACACTCCAGTTTTTGGATTAGAAAAAACATGTTAATTAGTGAGTTTTAGAAGTGTTAGTAAGCAGATTTTGTTATCTTTGGACAGAGCTAGGCTAGCTGTTCCCCACCGTTTCCAGTCTTTATGCTAAGCTAAGCTAAGCGCTCCTGACTCCAGCTTTATATTTAGTGTACAAATGAGAGTGCTATTGATTTGTTCATCCAACTCGCCACATCAAACACAGTTCCTAAAATGTTAAAGTAGTCCTTTAAATGTTGACGAACCACACAAACAGTGAGGCCCAAAATATGAAGTTATTTCTATTAAGGAGAAGTAAAATAGTGTGATATCTGGTTTAATCATCGTTTCCGAGCTCGTTTGTTTGGAGTTATTCGTATTAGTGGTAAGGTTTGGCTAGTAAGGGTCGAAGGTCGAGGTCACAAGGGTTAAAAGTTCATCCTCTCTCTGAAAGACTTCCTCAGTTTGTTCCTCGCTGCGGGAACAGGGCCAGGACCGTGACTCGGCCTGAGGAAGGCATGTTCACCTGCGGCTTCGGTGCTGTGGTTCTGGTTCTCCGGCTGCTGGAGAGGAGGCTGAGGCTGACTCTGTGGTTGCACATCGAGGACGCCCAGTGGAGCGTTTTTCCGGCTGAGGGCTCCGGCTCCTCCGGCGTTGGTCCGCTGGAGCTGCTGGATGATGGCAGAGAACTTGGCATCCAGGGACGGTCTGCCAGTCTTGGACCTTGTGGTTGGGCGTGAAGTGCAAGTGCCGGAGTTCTCCTTCTCCTGGTATGGGGGCGGAGGAGGAGGACGATGAAGAGAGGGCGGGAGGGGAGGTCTGGCGGGGCGGCTGGGAGGAGCATAAGCCTCTCTGTCAGAGGGAGGGGGTGGAGCACGGCGCTTCTTGTTGCTGTTGGATGTAGAGCTAGTGTTGGGGTTGGGGCTTGAACAAGGGGTGGAGGTTTTGCTCTGGGACAGACTTCCCCTCTGAACTACCACCGGATGGGACCCGTCGAACAGGGAGGACCAATTAGGCGCCTCCTTCTGCTCTTCGTGACCAATCAGAAAGAGGCCACCTGTCTCCTCTATCTTGTTGTGGATGATGTCGGTGATGCTCTCAAACTTGCCAGGTGAAGTTATACCTGCACGTCAAAAAAAAAATTGCAAACATTGAAGTAAATTAAAGTGGTTTTAATAAAATGCAGAAAAAAAAGAATGAAAAATGTTTTTTATCTAAATGCTTCATCATTTAAATTAAAATAATTATGCATGGTTAAAAATATATATTTATTTCACTGAGGAGTCCCATTTCGTTTGAGCGTCATATCGTCTATAAATAGATGGTATATACAAATGTTGAACCTCCGCCTAGCTCACGTCACCCACTCGCTCCAATTACTCTACTCACTGAGGTCATTGTAAACAGAGTCAGCCTGCTTGGTGAGGAAGAGTGATGGTTTCCGTGGTGACGCGACCTCAATCTTCATTAGCCGGTTGCAGCAGTGCAGCCACTGGCCTGGTCGTAAACAAGGAGAGGCATGAGAGAGACAGATAAAGGTTACACTATCCTTTATGGCTAAGTTTAGCTAAATACATACCTTATTAGGAAACAAACCTGCTGTGTACACACACTGTATGTAACCTATACTTTTTTTATATACACACTTCTGCTGTGTGTTTACACTGACCACACACTCACTCTGATCATAGAGGTGCTGGTGGAGGGCGTCCAACCAGTCCTCCAGCTCCTGGCTGGTTTCTGTGGTGAAGACGACGCTCTCGGAGCCCTCTGGTGAAGGGTTGATGATGGACAGACTCCTGGATTTCTGGCCTGATGACTCCTTCTCCATCACACGGATCCGGGTGTCCTGCAGAAACAACACAGACAAGTTAGCATTTGGTGAAAATTAATTGACATGCTGTACAAATGACTGTGATATTTGAGATACGCACCCAACTGTGCAACGCTGATATTGCCGAAAACAAATGATTCAGCAGTAAAATGCCAAAGATTCAAGCAGGGTCTCAGTGAGTAATGTGGCATTTTATCATTTATTATTTTATGGTTGTATATTGTTATTCTGTAAATGTTAAAAGGGATTATTTATCTAATAATAGATCCACAAAGAAATGTCAGTGTAACTTCTTCCAGTACTTTGTCATCTTTAAAGTTTTCCTGCAGCCAAAACTTCCGTCTTACCTTGTTGACGGGTACGTTGAGGGTGGGCTGCACTTTAGCATCAATTTCTTCCGGAGTGAAGTAACAGGACAAAACGCCAGAACTCAGCACACAGTAAAGACTGCAGCAGCGGTTCATCCCCTCCACATTTATCTGGAAATAACCAGAAAGAAAAACCTGTAAGTATTAACACCAGGACCCAGCTATTGAGCTAATGCTAATGATGACAGCGGTAAACACACCTTCTGGCTCAGGTAGCCGCTCATCATGCTCTGTGTCATGCAGGCCGGCTGGGCCACCAACCGGCAGCAGAGGTTGCCATAAAGCGGAAGCCAAGACGACCACTCAGCTGTGAGGACGAAGAGCAGCAGAGGCAATCAAACATACATGTTAAAAATGTAATATGTGCTTTATGAAAAGATAAATGCACTCAATAACAATTGTTTCAATCTTAAGTGAACAGGTAAAAAAACACTGTTTGAATAAACAACTTTATCTCTTATCATTTGTTAAATATTCTAAATAAATCTAACTTAAACTTTAGTTACAAAGGTGTCGTGTTACACCTCAAACACACATGAGAGAGCTGATTAATGTTCGTGTCACACAGCTTCTTGTCCTATGAGCTTTAAAAATTAGCCAGGAGTAAACTCTTACTAAAAATGTATTCCTGGAATTAAGAGCTAGATAACAAAAACCTTCCTTTGTACTCACTTCCTTATCCATTTAATCACTCACGCAGAGCAAGAAAAGTTTTCCAATGTGAACTTCAATCATAGGTTGTTTAATTTTAGATTTCAATTTTAATGGTGTAAAAATAATGTATCATTACAACAGTACTGATTCAAATCAGGGACTAAAAAGCCTAATCCCTTTATATCCTCAGATATTAAATGTCTGTGCCGTTGCTTCTTACCGTCCTGGAGGACGATGAGGGAGTGAGACTGAAAGCTGCCTTCAGCTTCAGGCAGACACAGCGAGGTGTAGGCCAGCAGGCTGTACTTGGCTCCACTGGTACAGGTACAAGTACACACAAACACGGAGTTTAGCATTCTTTAAAGTATACTGCTTTTACTTATTTTTCATTCCTTGGCTTAAAAAGATTCATGCTCAACTGCTCAAGATTCATGCTCAACTCTAACTCTAATATTAAAGACACATCAACACACAAAGACCAACCCTTCAACCCCAACATGTGCACACTAACCCTGCAGTATTTGCTTTGTGTAAATTGTCTTTGTTCAAAGGCCTAATGATCCCAATGTTTCTTCTCCACTGAACAGGTGGTTTATATCACTTACAGATGTGCAGTTTGAGAGATTTAAATGCTGGTAAGTATAATTAAAATACAGCTGGGCTAGAACATTAAAAGCTGCACTTTTTTTCAATAATATAGTCATTATTGGCACAAAAGAAAATCAGTGAATGTCCGAAAGCTAATAAGCGTATCAGAATTCAAAGCCCCAAATATTGTTTTAAGTCTAAACCATTTCTTCCAGTAAAAAGCCACAAATAAGTCTGTTCCCAACTGCAAGAATCTTAAATCTGGAGCCAGGAGTCTGTAAAGGGTTTTATGGGTAAGCACAATACATACATGGGTATGGGGTTGTACTGCAGGAAGGTGTCAGGGTCCGGACTGTCCAGCAGAGGGCTCAGCTTCTTCCCAGCCGTCTTTCCAAACGAGTGGCGGAGCTTCTTGGCCAGTTTCTTTGGCGTATTTGCCATGGTGAGCTCCTCCTCCAGGGCACAGCTCCACAGCTCCACCTTCAGCTCAAACTGAGGGACTACTTCTTTACTATAAGAGGAAAGAGAAGTTTTCAATCAGAGCATAAACAATAAAATGTACATAAACTATGTGAGAGCAAGATTAAAAGACAACTTAATACAAAACACTTAAGATTAAAGAAT